>NC_060911.1:12021211-12083711 GCF_014805685.1 Silurus meridionalis | reverse complement strand
ATGCGTCCCAAGCTGCACAGAGTGGCCTCCAGTTGAAGAGAACACTATCCAGAGGCAGGCCTGGATGAGGTGGGAAGATCCACGGAGGGGAGAGGGGCAGGAGCAGTGGTCACTGGAGCCTCAGGAGCATGTTTAACTTGACCAAGAGAGAGAATAAACCTCTCCGAGAGGAGATATATACCTTTACAGAATCTCCCAGACATTGTTAAATGTATAAATCCCTGTCACCAAAATGCGCCTGTGCCGGTCACGGGTCATGGGAAACTTCACCCTGTCACAGGGGTTGGATTTATTCACACATTAAAAATATTTATTATAAGCTTCTTTCTTTTCACATTTTTTTTTACAGCATGATTATAATAGGGATGTATTGAAAGAAAAACGGTAGTTCTACGTGAAATCAGACATTGAACACCCCCATATAACCAAAATGGCGTAATCCTCGTTACATACCACCCGCATCAAAACTTCGACTATTCAGGGTCACCCCTAAAAATAATAAACATATTATAAACATGCTTATTTTGGCTTACTCTTGACATTTCTAGAAGTTTCAGGCAACTGTTCTGGTGTGTTTTTATGCACAGAGCAGACAGGTCTTTGTAAAACAATGGCAGTGGCTCAAGAGTGTGTACACATGTGTTTAGGGAGGTGGCAAAAACAAAAGAAATGTTGCAGGCATCAGGAATAGAGGCTACGTTCATGCAGGGCTGCACACATCACTCAGTCTGGAGCTAAAGCACTGCCTCTCCCAAGATTCCACATGCCACATGGTCTTTGTGGGGACCATGAGAGAAAGGTGTTGAGGGAGGAAGAACTGAATATTTTTTTGTTTGTTTTTGTGCTAAAAAATATCTTAAAAAATGTAGTGATTGATATTCCTTCAGGATTTTGTGCGATTACTGCACGACTTGTTTATTGTAAAAATCTCCAGCAGTCTCTGGGGCTTTTCATACCATTTCCTTGGGCTGAATGAGATACAGACATGGTGCACAGGGACAGACAATTTATGTATCAGATTTGCTGCAATTATTTTTCCTCCCACTTTCGAAGTCACCCGTTGCCAACTTGGAACAAGGCGCGGATGGCTGAAGACCGTCTTGAATATATCGTCATAGATTCATCCGTTCATTGTTTTTATGGCTGTTTGGCCCAGGTCCCTACACTCCCACTCCTCGCTCAGACCATCAGTTACTCACAGCAGGCTTTGAACTGAAATGAAGCAAAAGCATTTGGCACCAGCAAGAGGTGGTGGACAGACAGCATACGCCCCATGAACAAAGGTGGGCCCACCTTTTACCTCTGAATAATATCTGATGCTCAAAGAAGTGTGACTTTTAATTGTAACAGATGGTGCAGTTCAAATAACAACAGCAGCAAAAATACACACCAGAGTTGTGCCATAATACACATCTCGATATATTCTTTCATTTCTATTTTTTTCATGCTTATCGGCTCCAACAATAATGCAAAAAGCCTTGGTTTTAAAATGGATACAAAAAAAAGGCCATGAGAGACTTGTGACAGAGGTGGGAGGATAAATTCATGAAAATCGCTGTTATATATGACAGAAAACCTTTAGCGCTTCTGGTTGATAAATCTCTGTCCCTTCTGTATGGCAATCAAGACTCCTAATCTTGATTAATCTCACTTCACGACTTGGTAAACAATGTGGCACCTGAAGTGATAGATTTATTCACCATGTGGGACTTTAGAATTTTGATGAATTTGTGACATTAAGCTCTTAAAATAGAACTTTTAGGTTTAGACTGAAAACAAATAATGTGTTCATTCTTATCATTTCACATGGTGTTCTGTTAAGGCAGTGGTTTATTACTTTATGTCCGTTGAAGGAAATGATCATAGCGGTACATCTATGGATTATTCCATACACATTCCAAGTGTAAGATAAATTCAAAGATTTACAAAAAAAACAGTGCAGTGGATTCATCTCATGTTGCAAAGTTGTTCTTTTTTAAGAAAATGCACAGGGCATATTTAAAAATAGAAAAATGTACTGTCTATATAGTACGTCCTATATAATATGCGGTTGGGACACAGTCCAAGTAATTAATTCAAACCAATTATTTTTTTTGTGTAGCGCTTTTAAGGAAGGACATTGTCACAAAGCAGCTTTACAGAAATAAATGCATGCAGAATATACATTAATAAATGTACAGTACAGTAAAAACAAAACAAAAAAAATAGTATTTATACCTAAGTATATGAACAACAGGATTTGTTTTTCAGTCTTGGTTTCTTAAACTTGCCCATCACCATGTAGTTTTACTTTTTTTATGCCGGAATTTCAGGTGCTGTGACATTTTGGTGGGTGTGCAAATTCCCTGTCCATTCAGACACAACACCACGGACACCCTGCTAACTGAGAATTGCTATTATAGGGCTGTTGAGGGACTAATAGAAGCCCTAGGACACATTAGGAATGTTTTTTTCTGCCCTTAAATGTTACCTTCTCTCTTTCTCTCTTTCTTTTTTTTATTTTAATTACTATTACTATTCGCTTTACAGCATTCCCTAGGATTCACTTTTCGAAATAAATGATGTGAAAATGAACCGAATAGAAATCGAGATGAACATTTCGAAGTGCGCCGTGCTACTCGTTTCAGTGTATTTGGCCGCCTCATAATACATCTTTTTCCTCAATCACTGAAGCCAATTTTCTTGCATTATGACCCAAATAGGAGAGAAATATTGCATTTTGTCAGCACTCGGGTTTTTCATTCACCTCATCTATCGTATTTATTAGTTTAATGACGCTAATGCATCTTGCTTTGAGATGTCATTTTGGAAATTATTTGGAATGGGATTTTGAAGGACAGCTAGCATTTTTCCGTATGATGTGTTAGCAGGAACGACCTACTGTTAAACATTGGTACCATAAAAAAAAAAAAAAGACCCTAATTGACATACACATGTTCACAGAGCAGTTTGTCATGATTAGGGTTGCAAAATTCCAATAATTTTCAAGGAAATTTTCGAAACTTGCCATGAGAGTTAAAGAAAATATATTGGAATTATTTGAAATAAAATGGAAATACATACATTGCAGGTTAGCCTATAACAAGGAACTTGAAAAAAATTGGTGGGAAATTCTAGGATCATTATGCAGGGCTACTGAGGCCATGCCCCCCATATGCATTGTGCATTTCTCCATAACATAACACACATCATTTCTTGAATCTTGCACACAAAATAATGTAAGAAAAAGTCCATCTTGTTGAGTATTTATGTAAATTACATAAATAACAAATACATTTATGTTTCAAACTTGTGCTGTGTGTAAGCTGTAATGCAACAATGATATACTAACAATTAAATCAAAAACAGAAATGTCATTTTTGTATTATGTTTGCATTCATGTCAGCTTATGACCAAACTAAATGTTTATATTTATGTTCGTATATAGTGCAGTTTATATACATTTCCCCAAAGTTCTAATTAATTCCCATAAATTCCTAGTAAATTTGTAAAAAAAATTTAACATTTTTTAGACAGTTGGCGTGAAGTTTCTGCCTCTTTGCAACCCTAATCATGACACCTAGGCTCTTCTTTCTAATGACAACCTTTACTTTTTGCATCGCAGCAAGAAATTTACTGGATATAGTAAAATTCTTCAGCATGTGTTGTGTGCTGAAGTATTAGCAAACACTACAAGCTTGAACTACATTTAACCTAAGCATCATCAGGAGTAAGGCATTGCATTATGCATGATGTAGAATAGTATAATTATGCTTCTAGCAGCCCTACTGATATGTTTTTAATTTGAATCTCTTTAATACCCGAGCATGGCCTTTAAATCTTATAGAAACATTACAATATAATTGCAGTCTTTAGTAAAGGTTGTTTCGGAGGTTTGAAACGTAATACAGATTTGCATGGTTTTGTTGCTCTTGCGACACACAACCTGTTGCTGCACAGTTCATTTGGTAAAGTAAAACTTCAAGGGGATAAAGTGAAATCTCTTGGCATGGTGCAACTTAATTCTGATGGATAATCATGGGTCCCGAGGCAAGACTAGTCAAGAGCCATTGTCTCAGGTTATTTTCCCATCACCCAATAGTGCATCATTACTGCAGTCTTCTGTAAACAGCAGAAAATGAATTGCAGAGCCATGGACCTATTATTCTCTTCGACATCTCTTAGTAAATAAACACTCTTTTACTCTTATTTCACACACCCTGAGGCAATCGATGAAATTAGGCAGAGTGGATGTGCAAAATGGAAACTGTAGTACGAGCTAAGCTGCAACAAATTTATCAGACTAAAGCAGCAAGGCAGAGGAGAATCAGCATAACCATAAAGAGAATCAGGATATTTGTGGTGCACATAAAAGCATATGAGTGATTTCACCGAATATCCTTCACCTTTTACAAACTACAGCATTCTTTCACTTTCAGGATTTCCAGGATTTCTACACTTAATAAAACAAGCATAACATTTGTAATATTGTGGCTGATTTGAAACTATTATTCAATTAAATCATGTATCGCTGACCCTAAACAAATAAATAATTATCGCTGCACCTTAACCCTATTGAACTGCTTTGGGATTAACTGAATCGTAAAGAAACCTCAAACTAGTGAAGAACAGCTTTGGCAACTTTTCCAAGACGTATGGAAAAGTATTTCAGCTGGAGAAACGTTTGGAGAAACAAACTGTCTGGATACCAGTGTGTAAAGCTGGTATTCTATGGATGATTTTTAAATGAAAAAATAAAGTGGAACATCTAAACATTTATAGATTTTTATTGCATAAAGTAACCCGTTTGTTGCAAATAGACGACTAGGTGTTTCCAAACTGTATAAAAAACTGTATATAAATCACATAAAACATATATTATAATTACACGATGTCCAATTGAGTAAAACTAATCTTACATTTTACGTCATTGCAAATGATCTTTTAGTAATTTAGTAACTTGGATTTTTGCGACATTCAGCCTGAAAATATTAAAACGTTTTGTATATTAGTTTATTCACGTTGCGTGTTTTATTATTTGAAACCAGATTTGTATCTACTAAAATAGATGTTTTATTAGTTCACCTTTTTTTTTAACTATAGTCTTAAAATGATGTAATATGGATAAGATCTAGCAACTGTGTTAAACAAATGTCTTGATAAAAGCCTCTAGTCCGGCCCACCAGCTGAACCAGATCAAACCGTATTTAATACATTCTCATGAAGGCCCATTGACCCAGCTACTGATAAATGTGCTAATCATATGTAATTCCTGAGCTACAAATGAACACAGATGTAGGGAATAGATCAAAATAACACAAAATTGGATGGACAAATATGTCCAACTGGGGTGTTTCTTCAAATCCGTTTTTCATACGTGGGTTACTCAATAATTTATTCATTTATTAACAATCATTTGGCCTGATCTGAGATCGCCTGGTTCTACGAAGCTCATTCTGGAGTTGTCATAGCAACAGAACCGTAAACTAAACTGCGCTCTGGAGCAGGTTTATTCAACGTAAGCAGGACATTGTGATCGTGATAGTTTAAATATGGAAAGATTTTTTTCATGATGGAATCTACCTTAAACATTTTTTTCGACTCTCTCACTAAAAGATGAAATCCTACCATGCAGTATAAGGAGTAAAAAAAAGAAAATTTTGCAAAGCAGCTTTGCGATAATGGTCATTGTTAAAAGTGCTATACAAAGAAAATGTAACTGATTCAAAAAGGTATAACATTACAGGATGTTGTAAAGTAGAAAGGGAGTGATGTATGGAATTAAAAACTAAAATGTAAACGATTGGAAAATGTCATAAATGTGGACATCAAAGTGCAAACATATGGACTTGCACTGTCTTGTGTTGTCTTTGCACTGTTTGCAGCAGGTTACACACGATGCACTTTATGTGGCAAGGACACTTACCTAGTCCTTAGCCTTACATATTTATGTAGCACCAGGGTTCAGGAGGAACGTTGTTTCATTTTACTGTGTACTGCATCAGCTATATATGTTTGAAATGACAATAAAAGCTTCTTGACTTGACTTGATAGATATATATATATATATATATATATATATATATATATATATATATATATACAGTAAAAATACAGGAAAATCAGCATGAAGAATTGCCCATGGGCAAATTATCAGTAAGTTACAAAAAGGTTTGTTAGGCTCCAAATGCTGCTGTACTGCTGATGCTTGTAAATTTCAAACAAAAGGTTTGCATCAGTGCAATTAAAAAAAAACCTAAAGAAAAAAGCGAAGACTTGTGTGGGTTCGCTAATTTAGAACTGAGAGCTACTTCAAAGCTCAGTACGCACTATAAGCACACTGATCAAAATAATATTATGCAGAAAGGCTTGTAAGATATGCATCTGTGTGTTTGCAGGATCATGAATGAGGTGAAGCTCGGCTTTCTTGGCGTTGTTGTGTTTTTTTATGCGGATTGTTGTTGCTAGCCTTTGCCTCTTTCTGATGTTCAGCCCTCTCTTTGTAACAAATCCCCCTATTCCTCCAGAACCCCCACATTCATGCACTTATACACAGACAGACACACACACACACACACACACTACACTCTCTCTTGCTCTCTTGCCTTTGAAAGACCGGCCATTTCACTGCGACACTACACATAATTCAGCCGCTCTTTAGCTACACAAGAAAGTGCAGGGAAAAAGGCGGGATGAATCACTTAGATAGAGTGTTTTTTTTTTCCAGGACTCTGCCTGATCAAAGATCGCAACTATCTATTCCCATCGAGTGCCAGTGCAAGGATGGCTACATAGATAGGCACTTGGACTGCAATAGCTGCTCTGCTATTTATCACAGGTGGCTACTTCAGAGGATGTAAAGAGCCGTATCTCGACAAGTGCTGTGTATTGTGTTTTCGTTTCACGGCAGGCAACATTTACTAATCCCTAATACGAGAGATGGTATTTATGCTACAGTACATTATGGCATCACATCAAGGGAAGTGTGAGAAGAAAAAAAGGGAGACCATAGGGGACCAGACCAGAAACATTGATTAGCAGCTGTGTGATTGTGGCTTTCATGTAATCAGTTGACCCTATTCAGTTCTTTGCTTTTTTGTATTAATTCCAAAGCTTTTTTCAAGACGTTTACTTGTCAAATGCAGTTGCTGACCTACGATGCAAACTGTGCTCTACGGGAAGAAATGAATTGCAAAACGAAAGAAGGGGCGATAAAAAAGCCAACGAACACTTCGGCATAACAAGAACAACTGTGAATTCAAAAGCACCATAAATATGAATTTTTAAACACACAATAGTGTTAAAAACAGCCAATCTGAAAACACATCAGGTATCTCTAGAGTGCTCGAACCAGACAAGGCAGGAGCTAAGTGTACCTGGCATGCTTGATTACACCGTGTTTTGGAGTAAGTGTGGAAAATATGACTACATTGTAGAACAGGGCTTTTTAACCTTTTGTAACCCAGGAATCCTTTCAGTGTTTAAAGAAAAAAAAAACTTTATATAAATTAGACAAATTCATTTGATGTGAATAATCCAGGTGTTGGGCAACCATGTGCCAACAAATTTGTTTAAACAATCGACTTAAATGTTAATTAGTACTTTAAATATTTTAAATCACAAAAACATTTCTCAACTTGCCATTGAAATAGAAAGTATTTCATTTTCGATTCAACTTTTTCAATTCATGTGTGCAGTCAGTCATTGATGATGATCTGCATCACCCTAACGAAGAAAACAAGTTCAAAGCGAACCCTACAACAATTCAACTGGATCTTGAAGAAGATTTATTGTTTTATTAAGATTTATTGACCAGTTTATTGTCAGGAGTACAGCTGCATCTGCTTGCCTCTGAACTGATGGTGGAAATGAATTCCATGTATTTTTGCTTAGAACATTCTAGCTAGCTAAGTGTAGAACTGGCAGCCGCTATTCAGTAAACGCACAGAGATGGAGATAATGGAGCTACTTACTTTCAAGATGTTTGTGCATCCTTTCATGCATCATAACAATTGGATTCCAAGGAAGCAAACCTAGAGAACAAACCTAAACCTGTCACTAAAAATAAACAGGTCAATCTCAAAGTAAACCAAATGCATAGCAAGTACTTCTTACCCAAGCAGGCACTGAATATATTTAGTAATTATTCATGAATATAATATTCATAATTGTATTTCTGGGACGTTATTTACTATTCTTAGCAACCAAACCAGGGGACCTTGTAGTGCATTAGAGTTCCCAGCTCACCTGCTGTTGGTTTCCTAAATGTCTAAAACATCAGTGGGATATACGTAGTACTAGCAAGTAGGCCTGTAACGAGTAATAAAATAAAGTTTTTTAATAAAATCTTTGGCAGTGAAATTCATTGTTTAAAGATTACGTGAAAATCCTACTTGAGTAAAAGCGACTACAAAACTTAAACAAATCACCAATTCTAAAAAATCACCAGTTTCAATATGACTTGAGTAAAAGTCTTCGAGTGTCTGATTTGAACTTATATTGAACTCAATAACTCATATTGAACGTAGGCTCAAAGATGCACTCGTCCTCATCAAGAGGTTTTATTACCTAAAATACAAATCAAATTGTAAACCTGTACACTGCATGAACATCAACACAGCATCCTCTTTATCATACCAAAATGAAACAAAAAAAGTTTCTTCAATTAACAAATAAAATGACAGTATCATGGCACAAAGTAGACGAACTGTAAGTATTTAATAGACTTGGCATATGTTTTTACGCTGGATGCCCATCCTAATGCAACCCTCCCCATTTATCCGGGCTTGGGACCGGCACTAAGGCTTGTGCAACCCTAATGGCTGGGGTTGGTTCCCTGACCGGGGGTTCGAACCCGGGCCGCAGCGGTGAGAGCGCCGCAGCCTAACCACTAGACCACCAGGGAACCTAAAGCACAGCTCAATCTCAGAAAGAGGCAATATTTTTATTCATCTTTAACAAAAGCTGGTTCTCACAGATTTTGGATTTTATTCGAGCTCTTTTTGGACTGAAAATGAGGCATCAGAGCTAAAAAAAAGTCGCTCACAGGCTGCAGATGCAGGTAGGGGAGTGTAAATGGTATCTTTAACGGAGGTACAAAATATAATTGGTAATGTTTGTTGTCATAGTGGAGTAAGAAGTGCTTTGATTAAATCATAAATGTAGTTAAGTATAGAGTCGCTTATATCGTTGATACTCTTTGGAAAATTTTGAAAGTAGCCCGAAAATTAACTTAAGTACAGTAACTAAGTACATTTACTCAAATACTTTACGCCTCTGCTGTGGCATGCTGTTTCACTTCACTGCAGTGATAATGGTTTTGATGGAAATTGAAGATCATGACCGCCTGGGAATTTTGGAGATTTGATGAGGAAAATGCAAAGCAAGATAGAAACAGACTCACGAGTAAGAAATGAATCTTAATTAATTGGATGAGCAACATTTTGTCCTATATTTTGTTCTACAATGTACATCTCCACAGCTTAGTAGTTATTGAGGAATGCTTCACCATCTGTCTTCAGATCCAACTTATCTTCTTTGCACTCAATTTTCTATTGCTCATTTCAAGAGATTAATCTTTCTCAGCATGGGGATCGAGCGTGTCAGTCTAAGCCAGACAATAGGGGAAGATGTTATATGAAACATGCCAAGATTGCATCTGCATGCTGCTTTGCCTGAGACATCATCTAGAAGAAATCCAAAGACAGACGTGACAACAAACCACTCCCCATTTGCCCAAACCCTCCCCCACTCACCACACCACCATTTTACTGTCAGTACGCAGCAAAACATTCAATGTTAAGATGGAAAATTCAGGATTCTTCAATTGTGAATCCATTTACATCCTACTGTATAAAAGTCACAAATGTAATATTACAACATTACCTCTCACCTACTTTCATATTAAATGGTTAATCATTATTTAAAAAAAAAATGCATAATTTCTTGATTAATTTGTTCTTGCAGAGGTCGTGTGTTTGTCTATCTGAGGTTTTGCCAAGTTGATGTTCTTATCCTGGACCATTGTTAACTATCACATGATTTTGTTGGGATGTGTGGCAGAGCTAGAAAATACAATTATGGGGTGGCAAGGGGGTGGCATGAGAATTATGAGGGGTGGCAACCCTCGAGCAGGCATCCTTGCATGGTTTATGTGGATTCGAAGAATGATATACACATTCGGTATATTTTTATATTGTCTATAAAAATGTAATAAAGACTGATGTGTGATTGACTTTTCCTGAACCTGATATCCGAATTGGACGGACATTGATTAAATGAAGTGCTAAGATACAGTTTATTGCCAAACGTTTTTGGCACCACATTCCACATTTAGTCCCAATTTGCACTTATAATTCCCTCTACTCTTCTGAGAGGATTTTCCACTAGTTTTTGGAGTGAGCTTGTGTACATTTGTGTTTATCAGCCTCAAGGGTTTTAGTAAAGTCAGGTGTAGGTGATGTAGGTGAGGTGAGGGTGCAGTCAGCGTTCGTATTCATCCCAAAGGTGTTCAGTAGGCTTGAGATCAGAGCTCTATAGCAGGCCACTTAAGATCTTCCACTCCAGACCATGTAAACCATATGTTCTTTGTGCACAGGGGCGTTGCCATGCTGGAACAGGTTTGGGTTCCCAAGTTCAAGTGAATGCCAAATTGTTATTATACTGTTTCCAAAGATGTCCTTACAACTGTGTGCCTCCAGCTTTGTGGTAACAGGTTGGAGAAGAAACACATATGGCAGGAAAGGTCAGGTGTCCCAATACTTTTGTCCAAATAGTGTATATTTAACTTCTATGAGTTCTATGAAAAACTGTACTGAGTTTAAGTCTATGCCATGTGTATTTATACAAATGCTTCGATTTGTTAAACGAGCAAGTTTGTGTCATTTGCATGTGATCAGTGATCCGGCTGGTTGCATTGAATGTGTTTGATTCACCTAAACAAACCAGTTTTAAGAGTCATTTTTCAGACCTAAAGACAAGAAAGATGAGATTTCCTACCATTATTCACTGGTATACGTTTTTTTTGCATCACATTGAAACACCGCTACTGTAAATCGGTCAAAAAAACTAATTAAATTTATATTTTATACATCGAGATACCAGTGCTGGGTGGCAGATGGGGTGCCAATGCTTTTTCTTAGGGTGGCAGTTTCCACCCCGTGCCACCCCATACCACCACGGTGGAGCCACCCCAACAGCATGGACAGCAAACATCAACAAACAAAGCATAAACCCTCAGCTCATTGTTTGTGATTTTTTAGCTATGGACCCTATATTTTAGTACACAGTTTTAGCTAATGCATAGAAAATGCTTGGAATCGATGCATAGAAGGTGTAGAACTACATCAAACAGGTTTGCATCTAAAAACATGGATAAAAAAAAACACTGCATGCAATTAGACCTAAAAGCTATTTTTAAACCAATAGTATTCTACAGTATACTATAAAACCTATAGTATTTATATTATAAAAAAAGTTCCAAAAAATAGAAATATAGCTTGGTACACTTTTTTTGTGAATGTCTGGGCTGGTTCCTTATGAATGTCCCTCCTAAATGAACAATGGCAACCATCACAAAACATTCTAATGGTTTCCACTACCATAAGCTGTTTACCTTCAAAGCAATTTGTCAAATGGTTTTCATTCCTTAATGTGTTTGTGTGCACTACTAAATCATTAATAAACCAAAGATGTTACTCTAGAAACATACTGGACTCTGGATGGTTAATGTTTTATTAGTCTCTGTTGGTGTCAAGTAGATACCAACATGTGAGATCTACTAAAGGAAGATTAGCCAAAGGGGTTTAATTGGCCCTTAATGCTATACATGAGGCATAATTTGCCACTGAAAATAGGCGACAAATTACCCGTAGAGACCCACATGGCTTCCGTTGACAACAATTTGTTTCTATGTGGGAAGTTTAGCTCAGTGGTTAAGCTGTTGGAATTCTGATCCGAAGGTTAAAATCCTAGACCAGCCAGCTGCTACTGCTGGGCCCTTAAGCAAGGCCCTTCACTCTTAAATGCTTAGTTGTATAAATGAGATCACAAGACATTCAGGAAAAAATTGTCTGCCAAATAGCATAAATGTAAATGTAAGATCCGTCTTCCATCTCAAGCAATCATGCCACTGTCTTAATTGCTCTTAGAAATCTCGATCTCAAGACCCACATTTCTGTATGACTGTTTACAGAGCAATACAAATGAAACAGAGCTGAATTCCATCCAGTTCATTTCATTCATTCAGCAGTGCGTCATGTAGGAGGGACCTTTGCCGCCATGTAGCCAAGGATCATCAACTTTCCAATTTTTCTCATGAGCTAACAGAACGGTGTGGAAACGAAACTCCTTGTTCAGATGAAAAGTGAATATACAGTATGACTGCATATGTTTAGAGCAACATTGTTGTTTACTATTCACAATTGATACGCATTGTTCGGTCTGTATTGTTTGGAAACCAGTGGCCCTTGATACATGTTTTTGCAAACTACTGTATAATATTGTAGTAATTTCACATCCCTCTGGCACAGAACATTCATTCTTCTATTTTCCTTTTGATCTCAATAACAGTTTGAACTCTTACAGTGTTCTGAGTGCAGGTTAATAATGTTTTTGTTAATTACCTAAATTTTATTAAGGGCAATTTGTTCGAATGAGTTCACATTTGTAAACTGTACTGTAGAGATAAATGTTTTAAAAATGGCACAGCTTAAGTAATAAAAGAATTTAGATAAATAAATAAAAAAAGTTTTCATCCACATGGTGTTCAGTTCTCCAACATTGAATAGTATTTTGGTGAAAATGATCCCATTGCTGAAAATTGCTTCTTAGCTATTGGTTTTTAGTTTATTTACATTTTTTTAAGATTTGTTGAATGTTTATTTAGGTGATGTTGGTTGTACTTCACTGGCACTTTACATAAGTGATTTGGGTACTTATAAAATGATAATTGCGCTTAGGTAAAAAAGAAAAAAAGATAAGTATGTTTTGCAACATTAGTGAATGTCAATTACAAAATGAGGCAAAGCATTTCGAGTTTATTCATCTCTGCATGGCTGCTTTATCGTCCCTTAAATTCCCTTTTATAAGTATGTTCAGCATTTCGATGTGCATAACTCCAGTGTTTCATTTTGCTAAAAAGCTAAGTTGTAAAGTATGTACAGTTAAGTGACTAATATAAGGGAGAAAAACAACATAAATTGTCTTAGAGTTGGGGACAGAACTACACAACGGCTTCAATAAACCTTGGCACCGATCCTACAATTTTCTGGAACTCCACAGGACCAATAAACACCGTTCTCCCAAAAGATATTCTCTTAATTGGTGTTTTGATGATGCTGGTGGAGCACTGGTGGCTGAGGAGGCTGTGAAGAGGCTTTTTGCTGACATGGTTTGGGTCCACTTTACAATACAAAGATAGGGTGTGATTTGGACTGAAAACCTTTAGAGCATTATGTTACATTTATATCCTGTGTTTTTGTTTTTTTCCCGGGATGAGAGTGGTACAGGGGTTCAATGAGTCCTTTGATCAGTATAAAATGAAAGTTTTATGGCCTATGCAGTCACTCGATCTCAACCAGGTGAACATCTATGGGAGATTTTGGATTGGAACATTAGACAGAATTCAACATCGCCACCACCAACCAACTGACGGAATTTCTTTCAAAATATGGTGCTCCATTTTTACACCTATGTCCATTGAAGTTGCTCTGGACATGATCGTACTAAATAATCACTTTAGCCAAATCGTAGTGGAAGAATATTACATATTTTTTTGAACATGACAAATTAATGAACATGACCAGTAAACCAGTGCATTTGCAACTATTTATCTTTCTTCTCCTCCTAACTCTCCATCTTACCCTTATACTCCCCTCTTCTTCCATCCTTCTCTGTTAGCGATTGTTTTTTTGTATATTTAAATATTTCAATTACAAGGTCTTAAAAATGATCAAGCCTGTGAAGCAGGTAGATAAAAGGTCGTTAGTGCCAGTCCTGGTAAGCGTAACGGGATTTCTTACACGGATTTCAAAAATATTTTGTTTCATAAAACAGGAATGGTTAAATATATATATGTCTTAAAGGTAAAGTGTAAAAAAAACAACTTTCTGCTTTTGTTATCGAGAAACATGTGTCACTGTATGTAATCACTTATGAACAAATCATCTTCCTGGTGGGCAGCAAGACCGAGGGGGCAAAAAAATAAAAGAAAGAAAAAAAGTGAAATGATTGCTAAACCCATGGTCTATATTTTACCCCTTTAAATGGCATTTCTGTATGCCAGACTGTAATTGAAATGAAAAGTCTCAGGCTTGAGGGCAGGCCTCACCACAAGCATTGATAACGTTTCTCTGACTTCTATGTTCCAGTGCTCTTGCTTCTTAAATGATTTATCTGACATGTTCTCTGGGCAAAAGCACTACACGCTCAAATGAACGGGTTTCTATTGTGGGGTAAATAGATTGCACCAGAGGCTGCAGAGAGGTTGCAGGAGACGTTCGTACATAGGTCAAGGTAAAAATGTTGAATCGCAATAAATGTTGGGAGATGATGTCTGTAGCCTTCAAGCCAAAGCAATAAGTGCTTATACTTCTTCAACGCTTTGCACAGTACTATTATTGCTAAAACATTGAAGGCAGCAGAGATGTTTGGTAACTATAATATTTGTTTGTTTCAGAAAAAGTCAACTGGTTAAAAATGAATAAAAAATGAATGATTTTGTCTAAAGGCTATGAGGCACAAAGATTTGTTTGTCTCATTTCTGCTGACCTAAAGTTGTAATTCCCAATTAGTGATGGAAGCATGGCTGTTATTATCATTTTTCCATCTTTGTTGGAGATCTAGAAATATTATCAAACATTCCATTGGATCACTGCATACAGTATGACTTTTATTCCGTCTAATTTTTCACATCTGATTTTAGGAACCAAAATAAAAACCGACCGTATTCATAAATCATGTCCCACTAAAGATGTTCACATCACAACACATTTCCAAACATCAAATTTGTCCTGATTGATGAATTTTGTGTAAAAAAAATAAATAAATCACATAAACAAACAGCACCAAACACGACATACTTCTAGATACAACACAACATTATTATTTCTCTACTAATTATAAATCTTAGCTACTAATTACCCCAAAAATCTGTGATCTGTTACAGAAACTGTGGATCAATCTAGCATGCACATGACACCCTGCACCCTCCCACCCCCCAATCCTTCCCCCCAGTCCCCTTCCTCTGTGGCTTTCAGATGGCTTAGACATTTTTACCTTCATTTTTCTACTCTTTCTCTTTTTTTTCTCTCTCTCTTGGGGAAGGGAAGAGGGAGGGGTAGAGGCTAAATTACTCTTCTGTTAAAAGTCGATGTGAGTTGATTTGCATGTGTTGTTATGTATCTTAGATGTGCCGCTGAACCCAATTAATGCTCCCAACACACCATTGATAAACCATTGTTTGTTCTTTTTTGAAAGCTAAAAAGTAAAAAAAAAAGAGCACACGTCAAGATATAAAACGTTTATAATGTGTGATGTACTGCCAGTTGCAACACACTATAACTACTGACAGAATTGTTTTAAGCTCTTACTTGCTTTCTCTCTGAAGATCTTGTACCAAGCCTAGTTTTCATGAACCTTTATTCTGTCTCTAGAATTTGGAATGATCGGAGAGCATACTGTAAAAAGCCAACGGCCAAGATCAGTTCATGACACAAAGGGCCAACAGGAGCGAGATGAATCTGCTAAATTTATGGCACAAACTGGTAATACAATAGTTATGTTTCTTTCCTTTATGTTAACTAAACTTAATCTCATCTAAGTCACTTTGCATGCAATCTCTCTTATAATGCACATTTAAAGTGAATACTTTTTTTTGGTTATATTCATTTTTATTCCTCATATTTATGACCCCGTAGAAATATCAAATTCCTCAACAAGGAAATGTTGGCATATCCTTCATTAGATTACTCAGTATCAGAATTCCAGCTGGGTTCTTAATTTTGTTTTACTGTAATAGAAAGAACAGAGTAAGTGTTTTTTTTATATCCATTTCTTTTCACAAGAAGAAGCTGTAGGTTCTAGTTTGCATGCTGGTCATGATTATGTGATTGATGAGAGTCACTGAAACAATAAGAAAAAACTAAATCGTAGTAAATATTGTTTTAAATAATACTTTTTTCCCCTAAGTGTTTCTTTTTTTGCATGGGGGTTTTGGATGTGTTACAAAGCATTTCTTGGGCTGGGGGTCTTTTTTTCTTGCATTTTTCTCTCTCTTTTTTTTTTTTTTAAGTTGATGTCCGTTTGTTTTTTGTTTTTTTGTTGTTTTTTTCTTTGCTTTTTTTTTTTTAACCATTCGTTTGATGTGTACATTTTTAAGTTGCAAACCACTTTGCAAACTAAACCCTAACTGTTATTTTTTTTCCATCCTAATTCACCTTGGACTTTTCAGTTTACATTTACATTATGCTTTTATTTTCACCATTTTAGACCGTCCTATTTGTTGCACTGCTTCATAAAAAAAAAAAAGAAATGAAAGAAAAACAGAAAAAGAATAGAATAATAAACAATTGATCCACTTTTTAACTCGATTTCTGATCAGCCCAATAAAGCTCTTTAAAAAAAAAAAATTCAAACAAAATCATAGTTTTATAAATCAGTGTACACTACATAGGAGATCTATTATTCACATATGATTCACATAGTGCATACTTTTTGAAAAAAATTAAATAAATAGATCATGTTATACAGTGTATTTTCTTACCTATGACAGTATACTGGAAAAAAAAATTCCTAATCTTGTTTGCATTTGGAACAGCCATGCAATCGCTCATTGGGGAATTACAACTAATACAATTGTGTATATACAATTGTAACACTGTATATTTATCATTAAAAAATTGTCTTTGTCTGATATAAATGTAGCAGCGATAAAAAGGAATAAAGCGAGCCAGTCTTAGACGCATATTTAACATGCAACAGTGTAAGTCACATGTTAAGGCGGCATGATGTCGACTTTTTTTTGATTGTCTTCAACAGAAATGTTTCTCACGCAAACTGAAGTTAACATCATGGTAGCAGTGACTTAACCGCTGTGATCTGCAGAATATGATTGATCACGCCTCTTGTTATCTTGGCTTTTTTTCAATTTCTTGTCAATCCTGGGTCAAAAAAAATAAATCAGGAACTGGCATTCAGTTTTAATAATAAAAAAAACCAACAACAAAAAAGTCAGTTACAGTTGAGTACAGACATGATCCGTTTTATTTTATTTTTTTGTAGAACTGTAGTTGCAAACTAACATTCATCACAGGTCATTCTCTAACTTTTGTAAGCCATCTTGCATGTATTCTACATGTTCTATCACATTTAATGCTTTCTTTTCCTTTTTCTGGTATTAGTTCAGTTAATCGTTTTCTTCTTTCGTTGGTTTCTTTATGTTGTTTGCATGCCTTACTTGAAAAAAAAAAATTCTAATATGACATTTAGCCATAGTTTTACATTTCTAAGTATCTGCTTATAGAATCTGTTACATGGTGACCAGACATTCACAGAATATTATTCCTTAATTATAAATGCAATCAATGATTAATGTGTTTTAGGCCTTTTTTTCCCCCAGTATGCTTCATGTAGAGATATATGAGGGTGAATTCACTATTTAACACCCTGGATAGCTGCCATATGTTGGCATGCACTCTGTTTAAATATTTAATTTACCCCCCAAATAATTTATGCAGAGGTAGAAAAAAAAAATCTAGGATTTAACGGTGCCCATCCGGCTTACATATGCAGAAATAATACATCCCGTGTGGCACCTCATGTAATGTCTGTAGGCAAAGCGCTCTGAGCGACCCAAACCTCCCTGGGCTGTTATGTGACCTTGTTGCTGCTTTTAACTGGTGTCACCCTTCTCCTACACAGGTGACCCAGGTGCTGAGGAGTGGTCCCAGTGGAGCTCTTGCTCAGTTACATGTGGTCAAGGTTCGCAGGTGCGAACAAGAACATGTGTCTCACCTTTCGGAACACACTGCAGCGGCCCTTTAAGAGAATCAAGGGTTTGCAATAACACTGCCCCTTGTCCAGGTAGTGTTAGCCAACAGATGCACAGTGGCACTTCCTGTCTTGTTTTTTTGTTGAATTGTTCTTCTTCTTCTTTATTTACTTCTAATGGACTTTTTCTTCTCAGCTCACCGTGTCATATCATGTCACATTTTATGTTTCTTTCATCTATTGTTCGAGTCGGTGTGCACTAACTATCAACATCGACTTCATCCACCACTCTTTTAACTAATCATGTTGCAAAATGTCATCCATTATGGGATTTGTTTGCACTTGAGAGTAAAAAGATAAAAAAGTATGTGAAAAGTGTTTGCTAGATTTTAAAATACCAATCCGACATTCGCTAAGAAATGAGTATAATATCATGTCTGCCATTTTAACTTACTTTTGCTTTATTTTTTTATGTGGAAGGAATAAGTATCAGAAAAATACAGAACTGATCTGATTTAGTGTAGGTATGATTATTTCAATTTTCCTTGATTATAATCAGTTCATTTAAATAATAACAGATTAAAAATATTATATTTTTCAGTGGCCGGGTTACTGGTTGGGGCAGAAATGGGGGTGTTTTAGGGTGAGAACCCTGTTTTTATTGCTAGAAAGAGAACCCTGGATTAAATCATAAAATAGATGAAAATATATGAAACGACATACATGGAACTGAATGAGGTAAGAATTTGACCCCTGCCTTTTATCCGAATTCTTGTGCAGAAATTTTTTTTTTTCACTGAAATTCAATTGAAGTTCTGGATGGCCTTCATTTAGCCTTCAAAAAAACTCGATAATTTCATGAGGAAAAACCTTCTGGCACTCATCAGCAGTCAGGTGATTTTTACAGTAATATGCAGAAAATAAAGAAAATATGCTAAAACCTTGTGCTGAAGGCTTTTTTTCCATCAGAAATTCGAAGTAAAGAGAGCTCTATGTAAGTTAAATTGTCCTCAGTGGTGTGGAACATGACATGGCAATGTGCTTTGGCTACACCTGCCTCGTCTATTCACTTTACATTATTGAATATCTGTTCCTTACACAGTCAGATTCCATGAACAATTCATGAAACTCGTTTCAATTGTTCACAGGGTTTTTTTATTTTATGCTTCAAATGTGCCCACCGATATTTATTATGTAAGTGTTGGAACGCTTTTGAAACCCATTGCTAGATTTAGTATAATGATGGACAGGGTGTTGCTGAGTCTTTCTTTAATATCATAGTTTTCATTGAAACTGATGAGGCTCAGAGGTATCGAATATTTCAAAATAGAAAAGATCCAATCTGTTTAAAGTTGAGAAGTTGGCCATGAGGGAAAAAAAAGAGCCTCTATTTATGGATGGATTGGAAATTCAGCTCAGAGGGTTCGGATGGCTTTATATACATTCCCTGGCCTACCTTTTTTTTGTGGTAAGTGCAAAGGGATTTAGCTTTTAATTAAAAATGTTTGAGCAGGACTCAAGCTTTCTTTGTTCAACTGGAGAAAAGAGGGTTTTATTCAAAGATTGTAAGGGAATGTACACCTGGAGAGTAAACCAGAAGTGAACACACAGCCAGGTTTTTGATGACCTATGCCATGCCATATGGAGAATATTGATGCTGTTAACTGTAAGTAGTAAAAAAATAAATAAAAATAATCAAAAGCGATTATAAGCTGCAAGCGTAGCGTTTAGTCTGCTAGTGTTATTGAATCAAAGCACAGCATTATTTAATCACAAATCCAGGTTGTGTTCAAGATGAATCATGGTGTCAAGGATCTGTCATTATGTGCTTGCGTCGTTTCTTGTTCAGATTATAATAAAGTTTTGTTTAGCTTGGTCTGTTGCTTAAAAACAGCAAACAAAAGATTTTTTTTAATTCAACCTCTAAACTGATTAATGCTGTAATCACTGTATGTGCATTTCTCATCCATTTAACATATTCCAAGATGCATGTTTCTTTCCTGTACTACCAAAATGTGGTTTTTTTTATAAGAATTATGTTAAATTGTCATGTCCTGCTGGTGTCTTAACTACTTTCCTGTGTCGGCAGTGCATGGTGTGTGGGAGGAGTGGTCTCCGTGGAGTCTGTGCTCTTTTACCTGTGGTCGGGGTCACCGCACCCGTACCCGAGTCTGCACACCACCTCAGCACGGTGGTAGGAACTGCGATGGCCCAGAAACTCAGAGTAAACTCTGCAACATCGCACTTTGTCCAGGTCTGTTCTGTCCTCTTTCTCTATGTCTTCTTTCTCTTCTTTCCTCTCCTCTAGCTCTTCTTTCTTTTCTCTTTCTTCCTCTTTCTATCCTTTCCTCTATCTCTCCTCCTCTTCTTCTCTTTCTTTTCTCTTCTCTTCCTTTTGCTTTCTCTTCCGAATCTCTTATTTTCCTATTTTTCCTTTTTCTTCCTTTTTCTTCCTTTTCTCTTTCTTTTCTCTGTTTCTTCTCTTCTCTTCTCTTCTCTTCTCTTCTCTTCTCTTCTCTCTTCTCTTCTCTTCTCTTTATTCTTTCCTCTAATATTTTCTCTTCCTTTTGCTTTCTCTTCCTTTTTCTTCTCAATCTCTTATTTTCCTATTTCTCATTCTTTTCCTTTTTGCTTCCTTTTCTGTCTCTTCTCTTCTCTTCTCTTCTCTTCTCTTCTCTTCTCTTCTCTCTTCTCTTCTCTTTATTTTTCCTCTAATCTTTTCTCTTTCTTTTCTCATTCCTTCTCTTCCTCACTCTCTAATGATTGATGTTCTATTCCCTTGGTTCACTATTCCACTTATTTTGGGCACTCTGAGAAACCTGTCACCTTCTGAGAATGGGGTTGGAATGAGATCTTTAATCTCCCCTTCCTCAGCCCATCGAGAACCTTAGCCCATGTCACAGCTTCTTTTAACTTCACCATTATAGGACTAGTTACTAAGCATTACACCAAGCAAGTTAGAGGAGCATGGATGCAGAATTATTTAGCAGTATTAAAAAGTGTAGGTTCTCTGTATATAGTGTCTGTGAACGATGAACAATGGCTGAAAAAAGAACTCCCCCTGGTAGTGCAAAGTAGATCAGACTTGTAGAAAAAAAATACACCTGGCAACATTGCCGGTACTGCTTTGAACAACACACATGGCGCTAATTTACACCTGATTCTGGTAGGCAGACAAAATGATACGCAGAACTACCTACAGCGAGCTGGCCAAGGTTTATTACATTAGCTGCACTTCCTGTTTCTCCACAGAACCGCTCTGGCATTATATAGAGATGATGCGACACACGGGGGCTGAAGTGAAAATCGCTTAGCTGCAATTGCCCATGAATGGCAAGCAGATTTGTGATGATGAGACTCTCTGTACAGCAAATGTTTGGCTGTGATGGGGTAACTGACAGATTGCGCTCCATCCGATTGCAGACTGCTTTGTTTGTCTCCTTAAAAGCTTCGGCCCATTCAGCAGAAGAAAAAAAAAATCCAGGCAATTAGCAGCTCTTCTCCCCACAGTATCTCGTTTCCCTGTAGACTCCGTTCATTCAGTGCATCTTCTGTTGCCAAACACCAGTTTTATCGTCTTTTTATTCAGGCTGTATTCAGGCATTTCTGTCAATGAAGTGTAACCTCTGGTGAAAAGGTGACATTGCATTTGTTTTTATGGACACGAGGTAGAGACAATGTGAGTGAGAAAGAAAGGAAACTAGAATTTCTTCTCTTTCGGATCTGCTTAATTCATCCCGAAGCCCTACCTGGTGTGGGATGTTTCCACATCAACAGCCTAAAGATCCAGGATGGATTTGGATTATAATTGATTTCGACATTACACTAAAATGGCTCTAGACCACAGTTTTTTAATTTAAGCACCTACTACTAAACAGAACAATGATGGAACTATAATAAATAGACATTCGATGCGACCCAGAGGAGGTTGAGTTCCCGTCTGAGTCTGGTTCCTCTCAAGTCTAAGGGGTTTTCCTTGCTACAGTCACCACTGACTCACTCATTAGGGATCAAAGGTGGCGACAGTTCAGTCTTTTTTACTTAAGTTAAAGTTAAGATGTTTAAGCTCTGACATGTACTTAAGTAAAAAGTAGCTATTATTACTACCTGTTTTAGTGTCACGCTGGTAACTGGGTGTCACTTCATATTAATATCAGGGCTGTCAATCGATTGAATCGGTTCTAAATGTACCCTATATTAATACTTTCCAATGTTTTATACTCTAATCAACATGGTAATGGAGAAATATGGATGTTTTATTCAAATGTATGTTTATAATTAGTAAAACCAAACTCAACATTGCATGAAGCATGAAGACAAACTCATGTCAATGTTTTAAAGTAATTGTGGTGTAAATTACATAAATTACCAGGACACCAAACAGAACTTGGCTATGTTTCCACACGGACGCTTATTGAGGTGATACCGGAGAAACTGTACCCTTTCTAACTTTAATATTGATTAAATAATCAAGAAAATTTGTTTAATGTAAATTTGAGCTTTCTATTTATAACTTATTATGTCAGTAAGGCAAGTATTTACTGAGATTCAGGTTTTATTTATGTGTCTGTGAAGAGAGATGACAGACAGCAGAGAGCGCCCCCTGTCTGTTTTATTTGTTTTACAAAAGCACAACGTTTTGTTGTTATTATAAGTGTTAGTAGACTCTTTACAGATTTGAATGATGTATTGCTCCTATCTGTATGATCAAACATGTCAGTAATCTAAGTTCATTTAGGAGTTATGAGAAAAAACTTTGACAAAACTCACCGTGTGTCGACCCCAGAGGGTTCATTGTGTCCAGTGAGGTTCTCAGTCATGTTTACATCGATGACTCCCTCTGTCTTATCCACGTTAACCCCAGACTACTTGTTGCCCTCTGCCTGCTCATTGTTAGTTTTGTAAACTAGCATCTGTGGTGTCTAAAAGCCAGGAAATGATACACCAGTAGTAGATTGAAAGCCTCGGAATGACAGGAAATTGGTTGATGGGCTGAAAACGTTGACATTTCACCAAATAGATTTAAACCGAAGTAACGAGGCTGTTTTTAAAAAGGTAAGAAGTAGAAAGTACAGATATTTTGTAAAAAATGTAATGGGTGAAAGTAAAAAGTTTTAGAAAACTATTATATTAACTTATAAACTTATATTTTAGAAAATAAATAGTGAAGTATTGATACCAGAAAAATCTACTTAAGTACAGTAACAAAGTATTTGTACTTCATTACTTTCCACCTCTGTTAGTGATAAACTTACAATTATAACTTACAGAGGTGTAAAGAGTACCTGAAAATGAGTAAAAAGCACTGCACTGACTCATATTGAAGTCAGGTTTAAAGATGCACTAGTCCTTATTAAGAAACATTAGTATTCAATGGACAAAGAAAATGAAGATGACGATATGCGTATCTCTGGCAGATAAAGCTGCCGTGCGAAATTTAATTAATAACAGTCATTGTCAATGAAGATATAGTGAAGTAAAAATTACATATATTAAATTATAAATGTAATGAGTAGAGAGTAAAATTTGCTTATATCTTTGATACTCAGTAGAACTAAACAGTAGGCAAAAGATTACTTAAGTACAGTAATGAAGTAAAGTACATTTACTCTAAGTTATTACACCACTGCAAACTTATAAGCATTAATTTATGCATCATACAAACAAAACTGAATTGAAAATGTAATTTCGCTTATAAATACGAATCATTAATTTCACCCAAATTTTCTATGCATTCTATTCAGACTTCATCTATATGAATGTATACAGAATATCTAATTGACCAGAATTCACTGAACACCACCAATATCATGCTAATAATAGAAACATTTTCTGTACATAGCAGTTGAATTATACAAATAGAGTATAGAGAATAGTAAACAGATGTTGGATAAATACAGAAGGCCATGAAAGTTTTTTGTTATGTCAAAAAAATAAAAAATAACCCAAAGTTAACAGAATAATCTCTAACGTTTTGTCTCCTTGGTTGCAGTGGATGGTCAGTGGCAGGAATGGAGTGCATGGAGCGATTGCTCAGTGACCTGTGCCAATGGGACTCAGCAGAGAAAGAGGCAGTGCTCAGCTGCTGCTCATGGAGGTTCAGAGTGTCGTGGCCACTGGGCCGAGAGCCGAGAGTGCCACAACCCCGAGTGCACGGGTAAAAAACAAGTTTTTACTTTTACATCTGAAAATGACAGCTCAGTGGTAAAGGCATTGGAATTCGGATCAGAAGATTGTGAGTTCAATCCCAGCCAGGCCACGCCGCCATTCCAGGGCCTCTGAGCAAAGGCTTTAACCTCATCGCTGCTTAGTTGGATGAATGAAAAATGAAAGTAAATTGCTCCAGAATAGGGTGTCTGCCAAATGATGTAAAAGTCTCAATGAAGTCGAATGTGTCCTTGTATCCAGTTTATTATGATTATTTATCAGTAGAAAGTGAAGGACAGCTCTGCAAATAAAAGAGCCTCAAAATTGAAAATGAGCTAAAACTATATAGTGATACTTTCAAGCTCAATATTAAAGAAAAAATTTAAACATACAAAAAAATTATTATATTATTATTTGTTGCCTTAAGCGTTCTCAATTCTCAGGCTGACCTGTAGTATCTTGTGTAGTATCATTTGTATTAAGGTTGGTTATGTGGCAAGTGCTCATTTACGGCTTTTATTAATAATCTCAGGTCACTCTGTTGCCAGGTAGCAAAACTGGCATCGTATTATGGAATAATAAACAATATACAATAAGTTTTTATTATATTCAACACGTTATGTTTAATAAAGCAGAGCTGTTATATTGCGTTTATTATGAAGAAAGTTGAAACGATAAAGTAAGTTTTCAAACATGTGATATATTCATTAATACACAGCATTTAGTGATGGAATCGGATCATGTTAATGCCACGTGCATTGACTATTGTAACAGATCGAGTTTGAAAGGGAAGCAAGATCTTTGTAGCGAATGTATACTTCATGTGTTCTTGGAAATGTGACCACCTTAAACCACCAACCATAAAAACACTCCTTTTATATAAAAAAATATATACATAAGTGTGTAGGAAACAAAACCTTGTATGGTTATTGTACAACCACTAAATTATTGCAGTTTTATCCATTAAGAAGAAGAAGAAAAGTGCAGATAAATCAATTAATCTCTTTTAACATGCTTATGTTATACCTTTTAGGTTTATTTACCAAGGTGCCAACGCAAAGCTATCTTTTTTTTAATGCAGGATTTTATGCTATTCATTAAAGCGCTGTAAACTATGCTGACAGACGTTTAAACTTTTATCATAAAACATATTTTAATATTGCTGAAGTGAGTGAAATTATAGCCACATTTGCCCGCGTTATAGCCACAAAACCCTCTCATTCATTAAAAGGATGCATATCTCTTTATTACACATGATTTTTACGACTTAAATTTAGGGGTGAAAAAAAACAGCTTTTTTTCCTGTGTAAGCTGGAAGTCATAAAACAAAAAAAACGCCACTTCGAAGATGAGTCAAATTCATAACGTGAACAAATGAATGTGCGTTCATTGCGCTATACCTTTGCCTGCGTAACTGTGTGTATGTCACTTCCGGAACAAATGTCCTGCTCTTCAGCATTGCGTTTGCGTAGAGGTCAAATCTCCAATAGAGGTCAAATCCAATTATTCTAGAAAGGATGAATTTTGTGAAAAATGTGCAGCCCTGATATACAGTATATTACAGAGGAAGATGGCGGCTGTCTTCTTATTGCCCTGTGTGTGTGTGTGTGTGTGTGTGTGTGTGTGTGTGTGTGTGTGTGTGTGTGTGTGTGTATCAGCAAATGGCCAGTGGAACCCTTGGGGGCCATGGAGTGGGTGTTCAAAGTCGTGTGATGGAGGCTGGCAGCGGCGTGTGCGGGTGTGCCAAGGCCTAGCTGTCACAGGGCAACAGTGCGAGGGCAACGGAGAGGAGGTCCACAAATGCAGTGAGCAGCGTTGCCCAGGTAACCACATGGACAACAAGCACTAGGAGTCAGTTATGCCCACAGGAGCATGAAGAACGCTGAATGAAAACAGAGTGTGAAGATAATTATTTGGCTTTTTGAAGAGCCATACGGTATCTGCAGTGGATTAATATTTATTTCAATGTCTATCGGAAAAATATAATAATATATAATAATATAATATAATGTGTCCATAATCCTAATGAAAGCAAAAAGTGTTGATACAATAATGTAGTTTTAAAGTGAATTATTAAAACCACTGTAATCAGTAATGGCAGATTTGTATATTTTTTGGTGCTATATTTTGTAGAATCACTTACTGATACTCCATACAGCACATATAGAAGTGTGTATTTGTACATGGACTGGAATGACTGCATTTGGTTTTATCACCATGCCGTATGAAATAATGGCTGTTTTTCTGCTCCTGTGTAGCTCCCTATGAGATCTGTCCTGAGGACTATGCAGTCTCCATGTTGTGGAGGAGAACGCCATCTGGAGAATTAGCCTTCAATAGATGCCCACCCAATGCCACAGGTATGGAGAAAATTTTAATTTGACATAAGTGTAAATCCAAATCAGGAAAGCAATTATAAAGTCTTTTAAAATTATTATTAAGTCCTTTACTTTAATTCAGTTGTGCTCAGAGTGTATCAATTCTTTTATCAGAATAATTTTTTTAATTATTATTTATAATTCAAACTTTGAATCCCATCAAAGTAACATTAGATTAGTGTAACATCAAGATTACGATTGATTTGGAAAGACTAATGTTGCCACTTTAAAATGAAGAAAGAATGTGGGGGAACCAGAGGTTAAACTGAAATGTAGATGATGGCTTCCTTCATCAGATCCCGTCATTAGACAATGCTTTTGCAATTTTAATTTTGTTCAACGTTTCGGTTTTAGAATTCATGTCTTTACTTTATATTTTGATTGTGTTTTGGTTTGTTTATCTTAACCGTGTTAAGTGCTATTGATTAGTCGCTCTTACCTATCAAACACCGTGTTTAGTCATTGGCTGATTTCTCCTAAGTGATTGGATTCCTGAGGCAAAACAACAATTATCATAGCAGCACTCAGCGCGTCTGCTCTGTGCAATAAATATACAATGAAGCACAGCCATTGCAGAATACATGATAAGCTCGGAATTTAGGCTGCGAAATGACATTTCTTTTCTCTGTAGTTTTATTGGGTTTATTTTTTTATTTAATTGGTTTTCCATTTGCTTTTTTAAATCATTAACGGATTACATATTAGATTTATATTACAGAATATAAATATAAATATAAATAAGGTACACCCCTAATATTTTTAGATAGATAGATAGATAGATAGATAGATAGATAGATAGATAGATAGATAGATAGATAGATAGATAGATAGATAGATAGATAGATAGATAGATAGATAGATAGATATTTGGGCTGTCAGTCAATTAAAATAATAAATCGTGATTAATCACTTAATTAACATGATTTAACTTGTAAATAATCGCAACTTAATTGCGCATTTTATCTGTTCTAAATTTACCATAAAATAATACTTTAAAATTTTTTAATACTCTAATCAAAATTGACATGGACAAATATGGATGCTTTATGCATATATATGGTTATTATTAGTAAAACTCTCAACATACTGTAGATCATGAAGATAAAATATTCTTGTGGACGTTTTATAGTAAATATGGTATTTTAAATTACGGAAATCATCAGGACCTCAAATGGAACTTTTGCTATGTTTCCACACGGACGGTTTTAATTGCCGGATGTTTGCATTATGATGGATTTTGGTGCTTGATTTGATACTTGGTGCATCAGTAAAACAAATGTTCAATGATTAAAAAAAATTTTTTGGTGGAGTTTATTTTATTTTTATATCCGAGTAAAGAAAGGACTTGCATGCATGTAAACGCTAGCATTAGCTATTAATCAGGAATTGGCTATGGAATTTCTTTTAAAATCCTGACAATTCCACATATCGAGGGAGTGAATGAGTAAAGGATGGAAGGAACACACACACACACACACACACACACACACACACACTTGTATATGGGTCTATGGGGTCAAGCAAATGTAAACAATTTAATTACATTTTTCATTTAATTTTATTTTAAATAGTTTTAAAAAGATAAACTGTTGATGTTCACAAATGTTCATAATAATAAACTGTGTAAATAAAAAAACGACAAGCAATTTGATGTTTTGCATTTCTTCCCCATAACCCCCATAACCTATATATATATATATATATATATATATATATATATATATATATATATATATATATATATATATATATATATACACACACACTGGTGATCAAAATTAGAGAACAATTTATAAACAATTGAACAATTCTGAAATAATGTTATCTTCACTGCTCAACAGTTGAAGGAGTTTTTGTCCTGTCTATACCATGCTACCAGAACACCTTTTCCACAAGTTAACTAAGGCATTTAAAAAAAATACATTATTTTGCAGAAAACACACTGATCAAAATTAGAGAACAACAATGACTGTAGCATGGAAAAAGATTCCAACAAAATTTTCTGAAGGTTACAACAGTCAGCAATTAGTAGGAAGTGTACAGGCCTCTGCTCTGAATGACTTCAGCACATCTGCAGCCACAGGACAGCACTAGTCTCTCACACTGCTCTGGTGTGATTTTGGTCTACTCTTCTTCCAGTCTCCTCCGCAGTTCGGTGACTGTAGTGGGTTTCTTGGCCATAACTTTGTCGCCAAGCATTTTCCAGAGGTTCTCTGTTGGGTTGAGATCAGGACTCTGGGCAGGCCATGTCATTATTTCAATGTTTTCAGTTTCAAGGAACTGCTTTACCTGTTTTGCTGTGTGACATGGAGCGTTGTCCTGCATGAACACTGCGGGCTGATTGGGTGATGAACGCAGGAAAGGAACCATATGTTGTTGAAAAAGGTTCTGATAAACATTTGCATTCACTCTGCCATGTAACTGTATAAGAGGCCCAACTCCTGCTGCAGAAAACATGCCCCAAACCATGACACTTCCTCCTCCACTTTTCACTGACTTCTTTACACACTTTGGGTTCAGTCTTTCTCCAGTTTGTCGCCGAACATAATGTTTCCCATCGGACCCAAATATATTAAACTAGCTTTTATCACTGAAGTGAACTTTGGACCAGTTCTCCTCTGTCCACACAACATGCTTAGTCTAGCCTTTTGATTCTTTCTGCTAATGAGAGGTTTGGTCACTGCAGAGTGGGCTTTCAGTCCAAATGCTCTTAAACGTCGAGACACTGTATGACGAGACAGATCCTTACCCTGTTCAGCGCTGAACTGGTGAGCAAATCCAGCTGCAGTGTGGAAACGATTGTCCATTGAGATCCTCCGCAGTATCCTGTCCTCTCTTGTATTTGTCTTCCGTGGACGACCAGCCTTCTTGGCGGACTTGAATGAGTTTGTGATGTTGTAAAGATTCAATATTCTTGAAATCACAGATTTGGAACGACCAACTTGTCTTGCTATGGCTGATAGAGTCATCCCTTTGGCCTTCATCTGGACAACCTGCTGCCGGAGGCTTTCAGTCACTTTAGAACGGCCCACCATCTTGCAGAGTCAGTGAAACTGGAAGTTAGGCTGCCAGTTAAATAGGGGTTGACAGATAATCAAGGAAATTAGCACCAGGTGCCAGATTAACACCAATGATTGGTAGGTATCTGAAGTGGTTTTCTCTTATTTTGATCAGTGTGTTTTCTGCAAAATAATGTTTTTTTTTAATACCTTAGTTGTTTTAGTTCTTAGTTAGTAAAACTGATCACTCAAGAACAGTACTTTTCCTAAAATATTTGGGTGAATGTTTTCTTAAATGGTGAACATTTTGAGCCAGTCTGAAGTCCTGCAGCTTCTATTCAAGAAGCTCTGCGTTCATTTTTCCTTCAGTCCAGACAGAATATTGGAGTACTTGCTGGTAAAATATAAATCCCCACAGCATAATGCGAACAACACCCTGCTCCACCACAGGAATAGAATAGTCAAGTAGGGCCTTATTTCCTTCATATGAAATCAAGAATAAATACAAATTGTTTTCCCTTGCTGACATCTTACCTAAAGCTCTTCTCTCTATAAGTCGGTTGGTTTTGTGGACAGCTCTAAGAAGAATCATCGTTTTAAACTTGTTCAAAATGAATGAAGGAATGTGCGGTGTTTCGTAGGACTGGAGTTCCTTTCTCCTGGACCGTTCCTTTACACAATCATGTTGTAAAAACGTATTGAATGGAAACAGGATGCACCAACAATGAGGTTCGAGTGTCAAAGCAAACGGCCTGAATGCTTGTAGAAATTGTGATATTTGATTCTTTGCTTCTTCATTTTATTCTTGCTCTCCTCGGACCTGTTGGTTTATCTGAGGCTGCATTGACGATCCTGGCATCATTGTGCCACTTTGTATGCTCCCATGTCACGCTCACTGCTATTGTGTCCTAGAGAGTGGATGCAGGGATGAGAAAATAAAGGTCTAAGTGGAGCAGAGTGAGGACTGCTGACTGGAGCCAAAGATAACAACCAGGTGTGACTGCTACAGAGCTGGCAGATTTAACTGTGTGCATATGGGGTTTGTGAATCTGTGGTAAGCTTTTAAGCTTTAAAGCATTTCTTTATGTCGGAGACCGGTGAGAAACAAGTAGTTTGTTCCGCTCACTGAAACCAAACGTGGGCAAAGAAAGCTTTGAGAAGAACCCTGATTCTTTTTACAGAGAAGGAAAATTATTACATACTGTAAAAGTGACCTGATAGCGACAGGCAGCACCATTGTGTGTGTGTATATTTGGGGCGGGGGGTAAGTCACTCTGGATAAGGGCAAATGCCATTCATGTGATTGTAAATAGGTTAGACAGTGAATCTGAAAACCCTTAATTTAGACCACAATAATTTAATAGTATGGTGTATAGCAGAATTTTGCCATCAGTTAAGCATCAGTTCATCATGAGAATGACAGATATAAGTTCAATTCAATTCAATTCATTGCTTTGCTGATTAAACGTTCAAACTATGCTTTTACTCAATGTGTGAAGATTTACACGTACATAGACGAGAAATCTCCAACATTACTGTACATTGGCCAGCGTTTCAGTTTAATTATCTAACCACAGAAGGTTCTAGGGATGCGCATCTCAATAACTGAGGCTGATGTGATTCACATCTCGATGCATATCCAATGATATGATACATTAAACTTACATATGAAGCAGCTGCTGATGCGATGCGATTCACCCCTATTATGATGCAGTGATTCAACACAGAGCGAATCAATGCATTAGAAAAAACATGATGGTATGCAATTCAATATGGTACAGAAAGTTCACTTTTATTTGTTTGGTTCAGACCGAGAGCAAATCATCAATTTACTTAAGTGCCTTCTGACTTGTAACGCATGGCCCCTTTCACAAACACGCCTTTGTAGTGCAAAAAGACAATGATATACAAAAACAATGAAATAAAACCAGACGTTCATTTCCTGTTGTGTGTGCAGGAAGTTACCGCTCTACCTCTGCCATGTTAATCTGTATTCTATGTGACTCTCATGTGACGTCATATTCACGTAGCAGCAGTGTTGCTGAGAGAACGCGCTCGAGAAACAGCGCATCTACTAATAATTATATATAAATTAACCGTTTTTTACCGATGCATATATATATAAAAAAAATACAAATGCACTTTTTTAAATTTGATGCATCACATCGTTCACTTTTATTTGGACACACCAATGTGAATCGCTGAATTTTACCATCGCTCGTACTGTAGGTTCAGTTTGATCTGTGGGTAATGGCTCTGGGTGTCTCTGTGCTTCCAACAGTGTACCACTTTGATCTAACAGTATGATTGTTCTAGCATTCAGTGTCCCTGCATGTGTTCTTAAGTACTGGGGAGAAGCCATTAACAGCCTTGCTGTGAGTGTGAGAGGTGATATTCTGTATGAATGCTACCCGAAACCTTTTCAAAAAGGCAAAGGGTTCCATGAGGAATTTTTTGACATTTTAATGACCATAAGTCAATTTATTTTCCAAATCAGAGCAAAATTGATACATTTACTATGTTTACTTATATGTAGATCAGAATTGAACTGAGAGCACACATTTATCAAAGGCACATAATTAAGAATATGAAAAAGTTACCTCACAACATGCCTCACTTGCAAATCATTGTAAGGAGTCATTGTGGTGGGGCAATTATCTCCACCAACTCACACCCCATGGTCCACAGTTCCATCTTGAATCCAGGTTACTTTCTGTCGAATGTGTCCTGGTGAGGTTCCCCAGAGTTTTTAGGTTTTTTTCTGGTTTCAGAAAATTCCCAGGAGATGAACTGAAAATTAAATTGCCTCTATTTGTGAATGTACTCTATGTACATACATTCCCTGCAAAGTAATGGCATTTCATCAGGGAGATATTCCCTGTATTACAGTAGGTTATAGGTTCCACTACACACTTCTTCGGGCATTGCTCTGATGTACATGATGGGATGGCTAAATCTTTTTAGCTTTTAAGTGCAAGCTCAACTAAAATTTTTAAACCGGACTTTTACTGTTAGGATTATGAATATAGACATGTATATTTTACCCAGAGGGACACCTCACACATGTTAAATGTTTGCTTTTATTCCAATCTTCTAAAGTAATAAGTAGTAATGTCATTGCAGATTGGTTACTGTGGAGAAAAGACTTCACAGTATATAAAAACAATTAAAGGCACTACAAGATTAGGTTACTGGTTTTAGAATTGGGGTTGAGTGTAGGTATGGTTTGGAATTAATGACCTAAAGAAGATAAAAAAACATTCGAGTGTATACGTGGATGAGCGCAGCAGTGACGCTATAACGTGTCATGCACGTGGTTCCACAATTACCCAAATACGTATCCTGTATATGAAAGATGAGTGTGCTGCCAGGTAGGTGTCAAAATGAGAAAAAGGGATTAGATGATCCACACAATATCACTTATATCTCACTCTCTATCAGTTTCTATGCTTTTCTGTTTCCTGCCTTCATTGTATTCCTCTTATATTACTTGCCTCCCCTGTATTATTTGCCTCTTTTACTCTGCAGCACTATCAGTCATAAAATAGCCTTTTCCCCTTTCATTTTTTTACTTATTCTCTCTGTTTCTTTTTGCTCTCATCTTTTTACAGGCACCACAAGTCGACGCTGCTCTCTAGATCACCGTGGGGTTGCGTATTGGGAGCAGCCCAGCTATGCTCGATGCATTCAGAATGAATACAGATACTTACAGCAGTCGGTAGGTGCAAAGCCACAATGAGGAAAGATCAGCTCTCACAGCGGGGAAGTGAAAAAAAAGAACATTTTCCAACCATGTTAAATTGTAGTCAACCTTCAATTTTCCTATCTGCTTATTAGGCTTTTGGTTTGTCTCCTAGATGCACGCTGTACAATCGTGTGCGTGTTTTCATTTAATTATGGTTTGTGTGCCCAGAGCAGTATAAAATGATCTTCTCCTTCTTTTTTCATGAACTCTACTGCCTGTAAATGTGGTTCGAAGTTCTTCAGTTTTATCCACAGGATTTCATTGTGACAAAATAGGAGAGGACCAGGAGCTTGATAATAGATAATAGACCAGGAGTCTGGAATAGATTATTGAGGACTAACTAATAATTCATCAAATTGTTAGTATGATAGTTCATAAATGTGTGCTTAAGCTTAAAGCTTTGTTCCTCAGGTCCAGGGACACCTTGCCAAGGGTCAGAGGAACCTTGCAGGGGACGGCATGTCCCAGGTGACCAAGGTATTGCTGGACCTCACTCAAAGACGCAACTTCTATGCCGGAGACCTGCTTTCCTCTGTGGAAATCTTATGGAACGTTACTGACACTTTTAAAAGGGCCAGCTACGAACCATCTTCAGACGACGTTCAGGTACGAGTTCTTCTATAATAAACGTGCTGTATGATGAAAAGAAGGACAGTTCTGGCTATACAGCAGAGTGTAATGATGCTGTTGAGGTTGGATCTTGTATTAGAATGAGGATTTTATACTCCGATTTATAAATCATACTTTTATGATGAATCATTCATTCGATCATTTATTTTTAAATGAATATTTACAATTTCTAATAGACGAGTTCATTCCTCTTAGCACTTAAAACAGCTTTAAACAAATGCAGCATGTCAAACTTTTCTTATTTTATCTTTAAATAAGGTATTAAAGTCCTCTGTTTTAATGACTCCTTCTGAATGTTACTTCAAGTTGCAAGGAATTAGCTGTTATTATGATATAATATAATATAATATAATATAATATGAATTTGATGAAATTAACATAAAGTTTATGATATTTAATTTAAACCTGTATTTTTAATTATAGTTAACATTCCTATTGGGGAAAAAAGGAACATAAGCTTGGAAAATTCAGCAGCACTGTACAATAATATTTGCCAGTACAAATAAAACATTTTTTCCATATAATATTTGATTTTCTGCTTTAATAAATTTGATGGATGTTTTAAATGACATCAGTATAATGTTTATGCTTTTAGGGGAAGTGGTAGCTAAGTGGTAAAGGCTCTGAGATACTGATCAGGAGTTCTCTCATGGGCCCTTAAGCAAGGCCTTTAATCCTCTGTGCTCCAGGGGCCCTGTATCATGGCTGAGTCTGCGCTCTGACCCCAGCTCAAGATGCCTTTACCTTTACACTTTCATTACATTACATGGACAAAGCAAGAAAATAAAGTAAAAAAAAAAGATTTGCTCATAATGACCTCCACCAGTGTGGATAGTAATAATCTCCTATCTGCCTTCAGGGAGAGCTTTTGGGATTTCAGTAGCATTCCACTTCTACTGATAAGAGAATCCCACAGTCTCTGTTTCTGTGAAGTAAGATCATCTCCATCTATCGCATTGTCACAAGGGCTCCCAAGGGCGATGCGCGATGCCATAATAACTTGAGTATTTACCAATTCTGTTGTCTGTTTCCTCACGCCTGTATAAATGTGTGCTGTGAAAGGATTTATCTATCAGAGATTTGACTCTTTTCTGCGAATTACCTCCTTTGTGTGAGTGTGTCATGCGTTGTTTACATGGACATGTTACCACCAGAGGGAGTATTAAGCACTCAAGTATAAAACAAAGGCACCAGTGCAGAGACGGCCTCTTCGGATAAGATAGAGAGATATATATCTGCCCCTCCATCTCCATAGACTTTGTCTACGCAAACATTTGTGCCAGCGTGCTTACACGGTTAGTAAGCACCCATAATGCTCTTTAATTTAGTGCTCACATTTAGTGCTGCCAGAAGATCAACCCCCTTCCTAACCTGAAAGCAGCAGTAACTCCCAGGTGCATTTTGATGCTGACATTGCCTGACAGGTCCATCTTTCCACAAATCACTGGTGTGGATTTTCACCGTTATTACCTAAGATGGCATTTGTTTAGACTGCAGGAGCAATGCGTCATTTGTTTGTGCGCGCGTGAGTGTGTGTGTGTGTGTGTGTGTGCATCTATTCATAGAGCACCTGCAGGAGGGGAGCTTGGGCTAATGTTAGTTGGGGCAGACAAAATTAGCTGATGGTGTGGAATTAGATCAATCTGCCCACATACTAATGAGAAGATGTAATGGATACCAGAAACATAAATAACACCAAACAATTCATACACATAGCGATGTATATATTTTTTTCGTTTATGTTCAGACTTGTTGAAAAACTGATTATTTTTTGTTTGTGGCTGTTCAGAACTTTTTTCAGATTATCAGCAATCTACTGGAGGAGGAGAACCAAGAAAAATGGGAAGATGCCCAGCAGGTGGGTACGGTGTTACCTCCTTAATCTTAACGCAGAAACACACAGCATTGACATGTATAAAGTATTGAGTCCTTGCTATGATCAACGACAGCCTTTTAACTAGAACAGAATCATCTTCATTTCCAAGTATCACGGGTTGCATTTACAAGGAATTTCTGGTGTGCTGGTGCTATAAAAAAAAAAAAAATATATATATATATATATATATATATATATATATATATATAAACTAGGAAAATAAAATAATACCACTATAAATACAAACACTATACAGTTTAAACAGGGTATGTAACGTGAGACAGTTGAAAAAAATAAAAATGTAAGTGAGGGCTTTAGAATTTAGCCTTAATATAAAAGCATAACAAGTGGGTTCAGTGTGTGGTGAAGGATCTCTGCTCTTCAACTGTAGTGTGCAAATCATTCGGCGCGTGTGGCCTAGCAACGGGAGAAAAGACCCAGGAGCTTCAATGCTCAGCAAATCCACATGGTGGCAGTAACAGTGCCAAGTCCACTGTAGATAAAACGCTCACATATGCCGCCTACCCCCACCCCACCCCCTCTCTCTTTATTTATATATATATATTTTTAGTTTTAGATTTATATAACTATGGCATGAGGGCTCCTTTTTTCCTTATAGATAACTCAGCTAACACCAGGAACCCCCAGGCTCAAGCTCAGATTTTCATTTCATCCAAAAATCTTATATATTTAAATGAAAGGAGAAGACGATGTTATCTCTAGATAGATAAATGTGCACACTTGCATGCCCTAATCAGAGCACTCAAACAAAGAGAGTGTGAGGTTCATTAGTTCACTGGCTTCCGAAATTACTGTTGGCTTGTCACGTTGCACACAAATGACACAAAAAGTGCATGCAATTTACTCAAATTCCACCATATTTATCAGCACCCAAGACTCAGACGTGGATTCGCTTCCATTAGACAGAACTTTCATTCATTATTTTAATTATTTTTTAAAGGTATTCTTTGTTTGCTTGTATTATCCGTACAGCAGAAACCCATCAAGACTCCGTGTCCTTATCGAGAGGACGCCTGTCTTAGTCATTTCCCCCACTACATTTTCCTATTGCACATCACTAGCCTTGTTGCCATGGAGATACAAAGATAATGCTTAAGAGAGCCAATGGCCTTCTCTGACCATGATCAGACTGACGGTTCTGGCTCGAATCCAGGACTCATGGTTCTGCACTGCTCAGCTGCATTATAAGGTGCCTGACTCGTTGTGTGTTAATTATTGATTATCAAAATGAAATCATTGCCAGGTCCAGGACAGATTATAAGTCAAGCTGTGCCTCCTGACTAAAACATGAAGGCAAAAAAACATCTCAAACCATAAGCACACTGCAATCAACTGGATGAAAATCTACTGATTACATTCTGAGCCTCTTTTCAGGCTCCACCCACTGCCCACACTTGTTTCCCAAAGCTTTAATTGGGCATATAATTTAATTTATTTTTCATTTAATAAAATTTTTACCAAATAAATGTAAGGGCTAATTGTATTATACTCTGAATAAAGCATATTATTTAGAGTTTCATGCATCCTTTCAACCACTAGGTAACAAAAATGTCAAAAAACAGGAACGAAGTTTCTAATTGAATGTCCCAAAACTCTAAATGCACTGCCCAGACCAAAAGTAGGATTGTAGTATTAGTTCCCAGAAGCCACTTTTCTCCTCTCACTCGCTCATTCTCAGTCTTTTTTTGTTCCAGATCTATCCAGGTGCAGTGGAGCTGATGCAGGTCATTGAGGAGTTCATTCACATCGTCGGTCTCGGCATGAAGGATTTTCACAACGCTTACTTGATGACCGGAAACCTGGGTAAGAACCATTCAAATCTTAATGGCAAACTGTGTCTTTGGTTTATGAGGAACATTCATTTGAAAAACATTAACAATGGTTTCACCTGATTTCACCAGTTCTAGTGGATTCTATATTTGCTTCGGCAGTTAAAAATATTTCGAGCTTTTTTGTTTTATATCTACATCAACAATATTGTGCTGCATCACGAAAGTTGCATATACACCATATTGGCAAAAGTTTGCGGACACCTGGTCATATGTGTGGTATGTGCTTTTTGAGCATCGCATTCCCCAATTAGTCCCTCCAATAACCTCCACTCTTCTGGGAAGATGTTCCACTAGAGGTTGGAGTGTGATTGTGGACATTTGTGTTAATCAGCCACAAGGGTGTTAGTAAAGTCAAGTACCGATGTAGGTGATGTGTGAGTGTGAGTGTGAGTGTGTGTGTGTGTGCAGACATGCAAACAGCAGTATACACATCACATAGTGGTTTGAAAGTATTTTTATATTGTAAGCTGTGGCCATGGCAACTGATTAGTCTGAAGCAGGCAAGTTTGTAGACAGCATTGTACTCTGGGTAGTCTGAAGAAATGCCATTTCCAGGATTGACATTTGACTGCGCCTACTGACTCTGCATGTTCATAATAATAGACATTAAAACATTAAATAGTGTGTGGGATGAAGGAAATAGCTAAAAAGGTTAACCAATTTTGTTCATTGAAATTGTATTTAAAAATTTTCAGCTTTAATTTAATTTATAACAAGGAGAGAATACTCCTGGAGGAGTAATGATAACTCTGATTAATATTCATCTGTGATGTTGATGCTATTGTCTTTTATAGAATATATTAACTGCATGTCACTGTATAGTTTTAAAATTGTTGTTGTTCTGTCAATTTTTTGACAAATTCGTTGAAGCAGTTTAAGGTTTGGGTCAAAAAGATGATTTCTTGTCATTGACTTTTGCTACAATAGTTGCAGATATTTTCCACATAACATAATAAAATAGGAGTGTGAAGAAATATCAATACACGTGAGTATCGTGATGTTTTGTTGGGCGATACTGTATCGATTCCCAAAAAATGCAATATCAATATATATATATATATATATATATATATATATATATATATATATATATATATATATATATATTTAAAAAACATCCATGTGCATGCTGCCACATATTTATAACCAAACAAAGCCTCATTTGTGGCTTAAAGAATAGTGCTATATAAACAAGCCTAAAGTTAAAGGGGACTGCACTTTCAACAACCTGTGTTTCTAATTGCCTGACCATGTTCTCTTCCTATATACAGTATATATATATATATATAGTTAGCACTCAGATCACGCTTCTACTACTAGCCTATTACTAATTCTAATATTAATAATATAACCATTATCATCACCAATCCTACTTCATAGTAGGTGTATTTAAAGTTAGCAGGTTTGTCATTTTCAATGTAATTAATGCAAATGCTTCTGTGTTTTAGTTAAATCATGTGCATATGCGGTGGTGTGCTCTTATTGACAACTTTCCTAAAATCACATCTTCTTCCTAAAATTAGAACTATCCCAAGCTAACAGCATTGTAATGTTTCGCCACATATCACATCGCAACCCATGTATCCTGAAACGTATCATTTTGCCTGATTCTTGACGATAAACAGCCATATTACTACAACAAAGTGTTTTCGAAGCCAAGCGAAATCATTAATAAATCTCATTCACTGCCATAGCAAGCAAATAGCAGTTCTAAAAGTTATAAAAATTAATCTTATCGCCAGGTTGTGTCTCCCCAGTGGAGGTGAATGTCATTACTTTAGTCAACAATTGTTCCCTCTCTCCAGGTTGTGTATGTTTTTGTGCATGTCTTGTCATGCAAGTCATAGAATTCCAGCCAAAAGTATCCGTAATGTCTGTAGTGTCAGTACTATCGTATTTTTTGTTGATTCCAGGTTTTGTCTCATGCTTGTCCTGGATACCAATTATGGATATGCCTTATTTTACTGCTTATGTCCTCTGCAGTGAATTTTGACTTTGACTTTTGTGTCCCAGTATCCAACACACTGAACACAGACATGTTACAGTCTCCCTCTACCATAGAACACAGTTGATTTAGCTTTTCAGTGTAAAATGGATGCATTGAGAGCTGTTTGTTTACAGAGAGATTATAGATCATGACTATAAAAATCTTTATTTGAAGTCATGGAGAAGTGATAGCTCAGTGGATACAATGTTGGACTTCTGATCCGAAGGTCGTTGGTTAAAATCCCAGCCACACCAAGCTGCCACTGTTCGGCCCTTGAGCAAGTCCTTTGACCCCCAACACGTCTGATGCAAATAGTACAACCTATGCAAGCTCCTCTCTGTGCCCTATTGTCTTTGATGAGCATGATTACTAAAGAACACACTTGTGTAGAGATGGAGACAACTTTCCCCAGCGAATCAAAAAGACATTCCAGACATGTACATTACATTACAGAGACAAGGCAGCCATGTGCCAACTCACATGTAATTATTTTTTTCAGGCTCCAACTTGACAGCTTGACTGGATGAACTTGATGCTCATAGGTGCTAAAAAGAAGATCCAACTATTCAGTTTAGTGGCCACAGAGTGAATTCTAGAGCAAACAGTGTGGATTGTATCAAGATGGACTTCCCCTTGTGCAGATGTGCTTTACATGAATTCAATTCGTTTTTATTTCAATAGCATTTTTAACAATGAACTGTTTCAAAGCTCAAAACTCTGAGATGGCATAAGAAAGGAACCTTGAGAGGAACCAAACTCAAGAGGGAACTCATCTTTATCTGGGTGGCACCAAATGTGCATATTACAGATAAACAATGTTGAGGTGTGCAGTGGTGGTGATCAAGTGCAACCTGTAGTCCTGAGTACATTACATTCCAGTTGGCATTTCAGTTACCATTTGCATTCTTGAGCTAAACATCCACTTGTGAATAAAAAGATCCATTAAATGAGCAACACAAGAACTTTTAGGATGGATTGGGCTGGAATTAGTCTACAAGATGGCTCAGGACCACAGGTTGCATTTAATTGCACATCACTGCAAACAGTTCGTATATATTCTATGCTACTGTCTCAGTCTCAGACTGGGCTCCTCTTTCAATGGCAGGTTTGATGTCGCCATTCCAGTAGAACCAGCCTGTATTTCAGATCACTTCCCTGCTTCCTTGACCTGCATCACTGTTAGCTATCATTGCACCTCTCAGTCCTCAGCTACCTTCCAGATGCCTCTGTCCAACAGAAGAAATTAAATCATGGCAAATGCCATTCCAGCTTGTCGCCAAGAGTTAACAGTTTTTCGCTTAAGTCTTTTTGGAGGTCATATTTGCAGGCTTGTGGCCAGTCAATATTTAACACCAATTGACAACAATTCAAAATAATGTGTCACTACTGAATGATACAAGATCAGCATGCATGAAAACCTCTGACTAGTGATTGGAAGATCGGATCATTTTAGTAACTTGGTTCATTGAACCTCGTTCATCAAAATGAATGAGTCATTTAGTTCATTTAGTTCCTTTAATCACCTTCATAGCGTATTTAGGAGTCAATTGACAAAAAGTCGAATGACTCAGACTACAGAACTCATGAGACTATTCAAGTCTGTTTCCTGTATAATGCACCGCATAGCATATATGGGAGTCATGTGATAAAAAAAAACTAACGATTCGGACTAGAAGATTGGAAAGGTAAACTAGTCAATTCTGCTACATAACCTACAGAGATTTTGCGAAGCTTTGCTCATGCGCATCCATCACAAAATAAATTAATCACTTTTTGTGACGACTCGTTCTTCTGAGTCACATTAAAGACTTGAAAAGTTTATGAACAACCCATCGGAACTTATGACAAAATATTCAACCAACAATCAGTTTATGATACCTAAAGATCAGTTGCTTCTCAATTAGCCACATTAGTTTATTATTAGTATATTATTAGTAAATTATGACATTAGGACCACAGTAATTTGGTAGATAATTTATGAAAAACACATTTTAAATGTTTTTGCTATGTTTTTTTTTACCATTTTTTCTCACTGGAATGAATTCTTCACATGTACGCTGTTTTCACACGATTTTCACCTGTTAAGAAAAGACAGAAACGCTGAAATATTTACTACAGTCCCTACTGAACAATTATAACAACAATAGAATATGATTCACTTTAAATACAGTGCATTTATTTAAGTCTAATTGTTCCAAGAAAATTAACATTAAACAAATCCGATCCACCTCAGCGTTTTTTAGTATAATCTCTGTCGCTGTACTAAATAACCTTCTTTCCAGCTTAGCATCTGCATCTTTTAATTAAAAGGACAAAACGATGCTGCTGCACTGGCCAAATGGAAATCACTTGGCTCTGGACAATATCACTGCATCATTTCTGACTTAATTTATGGCATCCCCCTGATACAGTAGCAAAGAGGCTTGGCCAGAGACCGAGGTTTCTCTTTCCCTCAGCCGTTCAGTCAGATAACATGAGCTATTCATATGTATGCATAAAGAGCTCATTGCAAAACTTTTTTTTTTTAAATGCTGCGGCAGGCGTAAACTATGAAAGATTCTTTTTGACATATAAGGGTCCCTGCGATTATAATTGATTAAAATAAAAAAATTATTGTTTTGTTGAAGATCTAATATTTAGTCCTGGGTTATTTGCACCATCATAATAGAAAACAAATTATGAACCTTATCCTCAAAGTCCATTCGTTACAGTTCCATCATTGTTAAGGTGTGCAGTGATGGACAATTAAATGCAACTTGTGGTCTTGAGCCATTGTAGTGGACTGTTGATATTAATTACAGTCCCAATCTATTGTCAAAGTTCTTGCGTTGCTTAGTAATTTCATGGATCTTCACATCATGGATCTCAGCTTTGTAGTTTTTCATTATTTCTGTAGCATGGATTACCGAGGAGGTGCATCTGTAAGGAAAAGAAATCGAATTTAGCGAATTTAGCTTGCAAAGAAAGGTAAATATTTATAGTAATTATAAATATTTAAGTTAAGTTGAATTGACAGTAATGGAATTAACATTACACTTATTTGTCTGTTCGTCCGGCAAACAGACAGTATAATTTTATATTAATTATATAAAAGAGGTATCTCCCTGGCCAAGAAAGACGTAACCCCATTTTACTTTATACCGTAAATTAAATTAAAAGAGCATGTAGTTCAGACCGGATGTTGCAGGAACTTTGCATTTACGAACGTACTCAGAGACGATCACTTGTGAAAAATATGGCGTTTAATAAATGAGACAAACACACATAAACTAGCTACACAAACAAACAAAAGAAATAAAGAAAACGAAAATAAAAATAAAATAAACGAAAGTTAAAACTAGGAAAGGAGGAAGAGAAAGGAACAAGAAGAACAAGAGAAAGGAAAGAGGAGGGATGGAAATGCTTAAGCTTCAAAATTAAGCACACTCTAACTGGAAAATCGTCACAGGAATTTAAATTCACCTTAAGATTCAATAAGACTTAAAATACGCATCTAAATTCGTTGGTAAAGGAAACTGTTACTTGCATTGGCTTGTTGCACAAGAGTCCGGATGCGAAAAGGAAATCTTTGAAGAGCCAGTTAGGGTGGGGTCAGATGTTCTTCCAGGTTCTCCTGAAGATCAGAGCAGTGGTTGTTCTTGGAAGTGAAGCTTGCCGGAAGATCTTGAAGGAAGAGGGAGTCGTTTCCAAGCTGTTTCGTACGTCTGACCAACGATTGGTGGTGTTTGTGACATTTTAAAGGTCTCGAACTCCACCCATCTATGGGGGAACGGCTAATACTATGGGTTGAAATTTTGGAGGGAAAAACTTCCCTTTGTTTCATGTGTTTGTGGGTGTGGTTTGGACTATAAAACTTTAAAGTTTTATCTGAAGTTTATTAAGACGGTATGGTGACTTTTGTGATCCAATAAAATGCACCATTGTTTGGGAAATAAGTAACATAATTTTGTGGACATTTGGATACTAAACATGAAAAGGAATGACACCATAAAGGCATTACATACATTGATTCGTAATCAAAGTGTAACTGATGTTACTCCAGTATTGTGTTCTGATAAAAAGGAAACATGAAAACACTAAACAAAATGCACTTTCTTTAGGAAAGTGAAGAGCAGATAATTTTGTATACATTCTGACATCAGGCCTTAAAAGGACATACAGCATTAGAACAGGTATACATTAACGTGCTGGGACCAGTAATTAACGTATAACAGATGTTAGTACAGTGTCGTGTTCTGATCCATAAATGAAATGCACCCTTGTCGGGAAAGTAAAGAACAGATAATTCTGTCAAGTCAATCAAGCCTTAATAGAAGAGACACATTAATAGAGTTACATTAATAGGACCTTTAGCGTACAACTATAAACAATAAAGGAGATACATACAAGTATAGATTAATGTCGTTGGATGTGGAGCATCTTATTCATTTTGTTTAATTGGAAAAAGAAACGCTTTATTGTATCATGTGTGTGTGTGTGTGTGTGTGTGTGTGTGTGCATGTGTATGTGTGGGTGTTTATGGTCGAGGGTCCCTATGAGGTCAAACAGAGAACCTGCATAGGGTTTATCTGTCTTGTGGTAAAATCCAAACGTTCTGGAGTGGTGTGTGTGTGTGGGTGTGTGTAATTAGAGGGTATTTGTGAACTCAACAAGAGTTCAGGGTTTGGGCCTGTTTCGTGTCTTTGAAAGGGGGAGTGTGACACTTTACGGATATACCACCCCCAATAAAAGTTTCAACTTTTGAATGAGGTGAAGATGTCATAGGTTAAAAAGGAATGCCTGGGACATGAAATCTAAATGACCTGTGCCAGACGCTACAAAGTATTTTCAAATAGACATGTTAATAAAACAAAGTTATATGTTAACATCTGGATATTCTCTTAACCAGCATGCTGTATCGTGCATTTTATATATTACTGAGGACTTCAAGAACTTTGAGGATGGATTTGGGCTGTAATTAATATTAAAAGCCAACTACAAAGACTCGGGACCGCAGTGTACATGAACAGTTCTGCATTTAATGTAAGCACCTATCGCTGAACAGTAAACCTCAACTATGATGGAACTGTGATGAATGGATTTTTGGTGTTGAAGATGGGGACAGGTTTCCCTTAGAGTCTCTCAGGGTTTCTTCCTCATGAAGTCTCAGGGAGTTTTTTCTTGCCGCAGTCACCACTGGCTCACTCATTTGTGATAAACACAATTACGAGAAACAAAATTGTAGGCACTTAAAGCAATACATTCTTTTACACACTGTATAACCGCTTTATCTCTGTAAAGCTCTTTGTGACAATGCCTGTTGTTAAAACGGTCTACAAATAAAAATACTAAAATGAATTGAATTTGGGTTGTTGTTCTAAGAAAGATGATGTGTCACATTAAAAGGTTTGCACGTACTTTTATGTTATATGCCTGTCGTAGACCACAGACTCAACATTTGTGGAGGTAATTAGACTAGGCTCTTTGGGTTTGACTGATGTACTTTTAATCTTCTTTTAAAGAAGAAATGAACCCTTTATGTCATTAAAGCTTCTCTGCATCATGTCGCCCAGCATCTCCTTTTCATCATTTAAAGCCCTCTGTGGCTTCACACAATATGCCCTGAAATTAACACTCTGTCGCAGACAGACACACACACACACACACACACACACACACACACACACACACACACACACACACACAGAGTGCATTTTATTGTGCCTGTGATTTTGTGCCTGCTGTTTAACTATCTACCTATGCCTCAGTGCACAACACTAGCTCTTGTTCTACACAGTGGGCTAAGCTTTAGCTTGTTGTGTCTCTGTCTCTTCATAGCTGTCTACTGGTGCTCGTGATTAGTTACACCAGTGACCAGCTGTAATCAGATTCCTGGATGCTCATCACTGGTTAACAAGACAGCTGATACAGTAGTTCTGTTCTGTTAGGCTTTTTTATATACATTTTCAGATTTGGCTGCTGCATAGCTGTTTTGATTTAATCAGTCCTTTGTGCCTTATCACCTTCACTTTTACATTATTTGCCCAATACAAAGTATATGCATTGTATAAAATGCAGTACATTTTGCATAGGTGTATAATCTAGATCAGGGGTCACCAACCTTTTTGAAACTGAGAGCTACTTCTTGGGTACCGTTAATGTGAAGGGCTACCAGTTTGATACACACAGTTTTCAGTCTGATCTGAAATAACACATTTGCTCAGTTTACCTTCTATGTTATGTTATTATTAATAATAAATGATCTTCATCTATGTGAAGACACTGATCATGTAAATGATTTCTCATAATAATTATCAACAATGATTTAACAAAGTAGGAAACAGCTCATTTTTAGAAAAGGCCCACAGGCTACTCATGTTGGTGACCCCTGATCTAAAGCATCATCTCAAGGAACATATTTAAACGTGTTACGTAAAGATGATTAGACAGATGTAAGTGCAGTTTTAGAACAGCTTTAATAATTGAAATAGCAAAAACATGAATTAGGCTCAAAGATCAAATAAAAAAAAAACGGCAATTGGACAGGGGATCAGCATACAAGATAAACTAAACTGGGCTAGATTCGAAAACAATGGACCAAGGCCTACACGAATCCAGATAAATTAGAAAACTGTATTTTTATCTAAAAATGGTCTGTGTCCACTCTTTTTCTTTTAGTTTTTTAATCGTTTCTTAAAAGTTGCTCATCCACACTGAAACAGTTTACGTCCTGGTGCAGCAAAAACACCTGCCATTTATTCACTTTCCGGCTTTTTGAAACGTCGTGGCAAAAAAAAGTGTCATAGTTTTTGAAAGCCACCATTTTCACAGTTCATACTGCGATGCTAAAGCGATGTTTTCAAATTTATACACTTTAAAGTGCATTTTTCAAAAAGCTTAGTTTTTGTGGCCATTAACAGGTCAAGATCAGAAACATAATATATACAGAATTATCAATGCTTGGTGTAAACAGAGGTTACCGCTCTACACTAATCCAGATACATTTGAAAACAGCGTTTTCATTTAAATACGTTTCGCATTCACACTTTTGTTATTCAGTCATTTCCCAAACGTCGCTCACCCACACTGAAATACACGTACATCCCTGTGCACGTAAGACTCTTTGACCTGTGTCATTTCCACCTGGCGTTTATTTTCTTTTCGGGGTCTTTAAACTTTTCGAAGAATATCAAGGAAAGTTCTGGACATATGACTAAGATACGTCATCATTTTCAAATGCCTCCATTTTCTCAGTCCACATTGCTATATTTTCAAAAAGCTTTGTTTCCATTTACTGAAAAAAAGACAAAAATGGAGAGAAATATGCGTTTGAAATGAAATGGTAATAGTGTGGACATGGGCAGAGGCACAAGGGCAGCTAAGCCAGAGGGCTATAGAGTGCAAGAAGTTGCGTCTAAGGCAAACATGTTTGAAGGCAACAGTGTTTGCTGTGAAACGTAATCTGCATGAGGTTATGACCCTTGAAAACACAACTTTCTATACATCTTTTGCGACCGAACATGAGTGAGTCAAGTTTCGTAACCGATGCCAGACTGTTTTCAGTTTCTGTTTCCTAATTGAGAAGCACTGACTGTGTGTTTGCTTGTCTGGTGTCTGCGTTCTTATTTGAGTATCAGGAATTAGTTCCTGTCTTTTAAATAGAAACTTCATTATAACGCTGGTGTTTTTCAAGTCTTTTTACAGTTGGAACTAGTATATATAGTTCAGTAGGTGCCATGCATCATTTAGGGGTTTTTCCTCTTCACTTGTATCCTCTAACAATTTCCAATTAACAATTTTCTGGTTATCTTTTGCTGTCATTGTTCTTCCTTTGAAGATTTGTTCTTGTTAAACATCCATTTAAAAAAAGACATTATATGACGTTGGACTCCTCACTGTTGCCATAACAACCTCTGTAGGGATAGCTTTCGACCACATTTTAAAACATGGCTGTGAAGATTCATTTACACTGGGGCTGTCAATCGATCGCGATACATTTCATGATTGTCCTGAGTTAACTCGCTAAAAAAAATTCTTGTAAATGTTTGAAAGTAATTATGGTGTTTTAAATGACATAAATCATCAGGACACCAAACGGAACTTTTGCTATGTTTCCACACGGACGGTTTTAATTGCTGTGCATGTGTGCATCATGGCAGATTTCGGTGCTTGATTTGAGACATCAGAAAAACAAATGTTTAGCTGTTAAAAATATTTTTTTATTTGAGTTATTATTTTTTTATATCCGAGTAAAGAAAGGGCGTCGTGAATAAATGTGTGTTGCTTTGAAGGTTGTAATTTCGGCTCCTTCATATTTACATATATTTTTACTTTTAAAAGTCCTGATTTATACATTTTACATTTTTTTTTATTTTATAGCAAATACATTTTGAAATGTTTCTGTAAAGCATCTTAATGACAATGACTACTATTAAAACGACTATACATAACAAATTAAATGGAATTAAATCGTGACATTCATCAATAAAAGCATTAGTCAGGCACAGTGAGTTTATCAGGGTACGCCTGGAGGAAAACTGATGTAATAATTGATCAGGAAGGAGTTCAGGGAATTTTAGGTTAGGGCTCTGTGCTTCCAAATCAACCTTGGCAAGCCATGCCCTCACTGTCCTTGCTTTGTGTACTCAAAGTTGAGTCAAATTTCTGGCTGCCTTTTTTTTTTTTTTTTTTTTTTTTTTTTTTTTTGGTGGGGGTGTCACAAATGAGCGTGATAGTCAGGTGTTAAGATACTTTGGATCATTCTGATGTGAACATTGAATAAATAAGTAATGAATGGGATGGTTTGATTTGGGATTTTTTTTAGTTTGAATGAGTGTCATATACCTCATCTGCTGTTTATCTGCCATATATTTAACTAAATAAAGATGTTAAAGATGTTGAGGTTTTCGTTGGGAGTGACGAGGATGAACAGGATTAGAAATGAGTTTATTAGAGGCACAGCGCATGTAGGACATTTTGAAGACAAGGTGAGGGAGGTGAGATTGAGATAGTTTGGACATGTGAGGGTGGAGCCACCAGGAAGGAGGAAAAGAGGAAGACCAAGGAGGAGGTTTATAGATGTGGTGAGGGAAGACATGCAGGTAGTTGGGGTGAAAGAAGCAGATGTAGAGGACAGGGGGGTATGGAGACGGATGATCCGCTGTGGAGACCCCTAATGGAAGAAGCCAAAAGAAGAAGATCAAGAATTTAACTAAGCCATATTGTTTTGTGTGTACTTTATACATACATCACTTGGAAATATTTATGACTTGTATTATTTAATATGTACATCAACTGACACTTATTGAGGCCAACAGATGAATAGCGAATTTGTTATCCCTTTGTAATTTTGTGGTCTTTGGAACTTTCCCCAGTGGCCAGCATCCAGAGGCTCCCTGCAGTGTCAGTGATGACTGATATTAACTTCCCAATGAAAGGACGGAAAGGGATGGTGGACTGGGCCAGAAACTCTGAGGACAAGGTGGTCATCCCTAAAGGCATTTTTGTTCCTCAAAGTGCAGGTATGTGTAATGTGTATATTGCCTTTTTTTCTACTTGCCCACAAAGGCAAATGTTACATTTACAGCATTTGCTAGACACCAAACTTTATTTCATTTATTTCATTCATACAACTGAGCAACTATGGTGTTAAGGGCCTCGCTCAGTGGTCCAGGAGTGGCAGCTTGTTGTGGCTGGGATTTGAACTCATGCTCTTCGGATCCAAATCGTATAGCAACCACCTCCCAATGTTAGTCCCAATGCAATGCTTCAACTAAAAGAGCAGTAAATTGTTTCATTACATTAATTTTACCCAAAAAATCTCTTCTTCTTTTACCACTTAGTCCATAGTCAAAAGTTTGCAACTGAATAATCGTGCTTTTGTTTATGATGTCCTCTGTCATGAGGCAATGCTGAAAGAGAGAATGACTGAGGCTGACCTCTTTTCCTCGCCCCAGTGGGGAAAACAGGAAGTCAAATGAGCCAGAGAGACTGAATTGCAATCTACCAAGATACTCATTTGGCTCTGAAAGAAAAGTAGATCTGCAATAATGTCTAAGGTGATGTGGGACCATGGGTGTTGCAGGACTGGTAATGATGGGTCAGGTGACACTTTAGCTGATTTAAACTGATGTTCAGTGTACTTTAGCTCCCTCCTGCTAATGTTGCTAATTCTCCAGTTTCACTTTTTTTACCGTTGCCCAGGTGAAGCTGCTTAATAATAACTCACATTTATCAGTCAAACTCTCACCCCATGTACCCTCACTTACACCACATCCACAAGTGCCCATAAGTCTTTTTGATTCTGTTACTCATTTTGGAATTGATGTGCAAAATATTTAGTAAAGAAACTTTAATTGTAAATTGTCATCATCTCAGCAAAGTCACCTTTAATTATGCATGAATTATTTTATTACAATATAGCAGCAACAAATAATAATTATTGTGGGTACATCTAAATGATATGAGGGTAGTATGAAAAAGTTTCGAGTCTAATGGTGCTAACTGACCACATGCGTTATCACGTCTGCAAATTCATCGCAGACAGCAAGTTAGAACAAAGAGAAAACATGAAATTCTGCATGAGACCTGGTAAATCTGCCGCAGAGATGTTTCACATGACGTACGTTTGAGTCGTTTGAGGTGTTTTGTGTGGCACGAGCGCTTCAAGAGCAGAAGAACATCACTGGAAGACCATAGATAGATAGATAGATAGATAGATAGATAGATAGATAGATAGATAGATAGATAGATAGATAGATAGATAGATAGATAGATAGATAGATAGATAGATAGATAGATAGATAGATAGATAGATAGATAGATAGATAGATAGATAGATAGATAGATAGATAGATAGATAGATAGATAGATAGATAGATAGATAGATAGATAGATAGATAGATAGATAGATAGATAGATAGATAGATAGATAGATAGATAGATAGATAGATAGATAGATAGATAGATAGATAGATAGATAGATAGATAGATAGATGAAGATAGATAGATAGATAGATAGATGAAGATAGATAGATAGATAGATAGATAGATAGATAGATAGATAGATAGATAGATAGATAGATAGATAGATAGATAGATAGATAGATAGATAGATAGATAGATAGATAGATAGATAGATAGATAGATAGATAGATAGATAGATATTTGACCGTTGCGTGTTGTGTATGTTGGTGTAGTCCTCCTTGACTGTGTGGCATATGCAGGTTTTTGTTGATATAGCTTGGTGAGATTAACTTTTGGTACGCCAACTATGTTGTAGCAGAGAACTGGCCAGCTCTCTCAGGGGTGGATTGACATTTCCTGGAGTGACTTTGAGTGAAAAATTATTAAAACAGTCAATAAAAAGGTTCGACAAAGAAGTCATAGAAGATGGTGTAGTCTCTTGACAGCAGACAGCTGTAGCCCATGTTAGAGCTTTATCGGTTAACAGATTTATAAATACAGCGAGCATTGAAGCATGAAACCTTTGCCTGAGGTAGATTCACATGAACACTTGGCTCGGGGTGTGTGATGAGTGAAGAAGCAGATTGAGAGGGTGTAGCCGATGTAGTCAGTATGGGCGTCAGCATGCTGGTTAGCTACACTGGCTGGGCATTGATCATGGCACTCTGCTGATGTTGCTCACTGTAAAATAGCCTTGGGAGGCCAAAGCATGTCGGCTCTCGTGGATACTTGGTGCCTCCAGGTAAAAGCTAAATATTTCTTTATGCAGCATAGACAGTGACATTTATTTTTATTATTCTTTTTTATTTGTTATTCATTAATGTTAGGTTTAATAAAATGTATAGTTGTGACATAGATGCTAAGGAATTATGGGTAAACTGGCATTATTACATATATCTCTAAAAAAACGAAGACCTGACTATGTATATCTATAAACTAAAGCTGGATGCTTGTAGTTACACCAGATGTAGAGTAATAAATGAAATCATTTAGCTATTTTGTGTTATTTAATGTTGTGTTATTTGTGTAATTTGGATTAATTCGGATTTTATTTAAATTCAAGCCTTTTAATAAAAATCGTTAGGTAAATTAAATAATTTTCATATGTTTCATGGATTTAGTGATAATTGTGGGTGTCAGTCATGTTTGAAGCAGTGAAGCAGTGTGCGATTAAATTGACCCCATAACTCATTTTAGTTGCAGCAGGTATGGCAGGTATAAGACAATTCTTGTCTAATAAGTCATTAAATGCTAGTAATGAATTTAAGTTCAGTTATCTCTGTGATAGTGAGAATACTTTTTGATTGCATCATGTTTGGTGAAGTATATGGTCTGAAGATCAGTAATATTATCGGCTACAAAGAGAAATTCAAGGAAAAACTGGTGAATCTGTTTTGTTTTTCCTGGGAGAGGAATTTTTCCTGTGAAATTTTTTCGGCTTGTGTGGTTTGGTTCCCCAAAGGGTTAAAGAGTATTCATTCATTATAGTTCCATCTTCTGTTGGTTTGTCCTATAGTTTATCTGTATGAATATATTATACATTTTAACCTAGTAATCAGAGTTTATTCGTCATTTCTTTTAAATGAGCCTGAAAATAAAGTTACTTGTGATAAATTTGTGCTACAATCTAACCAAGTACTGTTTCACCAGATATGGATGGCTCTTCTGTTTTCATTCTTGGCACAATCCTCTACAAGACACTGGGCCTCATGCTACCTGCCCCAAGGTATGAAATTCCTAAAATGTGTAAATCAGACTGTGTGAATTATACAGATAATGTTCAGATAAAGCCTTTGTGCTTGACGTGTTAACTAATAACTTATTGATGTATTTACAAAAATAACTTTTGTTGTCCATGTGTAACTTTATAGAAAAGCCTTATTATCCAATTACATTCACAATGGTTTAGAAGTAATACATACACATACATACAAAAAGTGGCAGCTGAAACTGAAATGCATTTAAAATTAAACTTGTTAAATAAAACAATTCATAATTGGTAGTAGTATTTACTTATGGATCTTCAGCATGCAAAAGGTAATTGTGTGCTAACTTTGTGGTGACACTTAGGGGAAGAACCACATATGGGTGTGATGGTTAGATTACCACATAGTTTTGGCCAGATTGTACCTCGTACATCACACAAGCGATAATGTTGTACCTCCACAGTTTGTATTTGATTGCACCCAACCAATGTGCAAGTTCAATGCCAAACAGGGTTCATGGAATTGTTTTAAACACTAAGCTGCTTCACGGTCTATAATAACAGATGGCGGAGTACCATTTTCACATGTAATGTTGTATCTTGGAATGTCATTTAGAATAATAGACACAGCTCTCTATTTCTTGCTAACATTAACTCGAAATTCTCAGTGAAATGGGCTTTGGTGCCATTCTGGTTCATGAACCATTGAAAAAAAAAAGAAAATTCCCGAGAGGGTAAAATTACTTGTCTCTGACAACTAAAATGTTACACTTTAACTAATGTGCACCATATGTTTGTGTTTTCTATTGATAAGCCTTAATTTAGTTAGGGAAGTCTCAGAGGAATTGAATATCCGTGTTAGGCATGAATAATGGAAGAAATGAAGGTATGAATACTATTGAACACTGCACTGTTATTATTGCATTCTGGAATAAATCTGTTTTAGAGCCCAGCTATTTTTTATTCTATATATCACATCCAGATAATTTGAATGGATTTGATGGTCCTTGAATAAACTGAGCAGCATTTAAATGAACACCTTTTTTTTTACAGACAAATTATATGGGTGAGATGAAATTATTCTCTCCCCTGTCCTCTGTCACACATTTGTGATATGTCATATCATCTAAATATTAAAAAAAATACAAATACACTTCTTTGTTCTTATTACTAATAAAATCCAGTAGAATTGACATTCGTTAAATTTTTTTTTCATTAATCCAAGAAAGAAATTGTGTAATCTTTACCTAACCATAACAGCTTTTTAGGTTTAGCAGCAGAATTACTGCTTCATTTCTTATTGAAATAAGACTTTTTGAGTTACTCTAATTAGTTTTACTTGTTAGGGTTAGTTTATAATATTAAGGGAAAAGGTTTTCCAGGGAAAACTAGCCTTCAAATAGAGGCATTGATTACACTGATTAATGGGGCATAATGCAGCTCCCATCAGCTGTTGATTTTAAGACTGGACAGTGTCTCAGTATAGTTTGTGTTGACAAATGTCCTGGTTCTATACAGTGCTATGTAGCTATGTAAAAGTCTTTGAGTATCTGATCTGAACAGTACTCAAGTATTCGACTCATATTGAACGTAGGCACAAAGGTGCACTATTCCCCAAAACCAAGACACGTTAGTGAAAAGCCCAAAATAGTTGATTTGTCCAGTTTGATTTCCTAAAATACAAATCAAATTGTACACCTCACCTAAAGACTGCGTCAACCATCAACACAATCACTTCAACATGCCAGGATAAAACAAAAATAATAAAGCAATCTTTCAAAAAAGAAACTTCGATTCAAATATAAAATAAGGGTCACAAAGAACCAATACTATTTAATAGACAAAAAAGTGAATAATTTTAGATGTAATAAAACCCAATATTCAGAGCTGAGTGTGATTTCATGCAGCTCTCAGTCTCAGGGAGGGGCAATATTTTTATTCAACTTCAACAAAAGCTGGTTGAGCAAAGAGTCAAAGTTGCTGATACTCAGTTAAACTAGAAAGTAACCAAAATGACTAACCATCCGCATGTTAGATTTGTCACATGTTTTTACGCTGGATGCCCTTCCTAACGCAACCCTTTCCATTTATCCGGGCTTGGGACCAGGCACTAAGGCTTGTGCAACCCTAATGGCTGGGGTTGGTTTCCTGAACCCGGGCCGCAGCGGTGAGAGCGCCACATCCTAACCACTAGACCACCAGGGAACCTAAACTTTCTTTCGGCTTCTCCCATTAGGGGTCGCCACAGCAGATCATCCGCATGTTTGATTTGGCACATTTTTTTACGCTGGATGCCCTTCCTAACGCAGCCCTTCCTAAATCAAACATGCCATTTATCCGGGCTTGGGACCGGCACTAAGAGTGGCTGGGGTTGGTTCCCTGACCGGGGATCGAACCCGGGCCACAGCGGTGAGAGCGCCACATCCTAACCACTAGACCACCAGGGACCCAAAATGACTAAAGTACAGTAACAAAGTTAATTTATTCAAAGGAATAAATGGTACTTTACTTCATTGCATGCATTGTTCTATAACAGCAGTATTCCTGCCTCATTTCAATAAAAGGACCAGTATATGCTGGTCGTTATTATGTTAAAAAACTGCCGTTCGGCCCAGTTGCCACACAAAAATCAAAAAAATTTTATTTGTCACATACACATACATACATATATATGACATGCAGTTAAATGCTTTGTATGACTGTCCAACATTTAAGCATCAAAAAGGAGTAGAATTAAATGATTAGAAAAAGGAGATAAATAAAAAGTATAAACTATACAAAATATATGAAAATATATGTATATACTGTACATGAATAAGTATGGCAGATTTGACAGTACAAATTAAAGTGATTTATTGTGATTGTCCTTAAAGTGCCCATGTGCAGTATTTTCTGGTATAAAGTGACACTATGCTGTTCAAGTCCAGAGTTGACATGACAGTCCAGAGTTGAGGTGTCATAATAGTGCAAAAAAAAGTTGTGCAGAAATGAGTGAAGATGGAGAGAGAGGTCCAGTACTAGATCCTGGGTGTTTCCTAGTTTAAACTCCTAATGGCCTGCGGAAAGAAGCTCCTCCTCATTCTCTCTGTGTTTGCTTTCAAGGAGCGGAAACGCTTCCCTGAACGCAACAAAAAAAAATAGTCTGTTGTTGGGATTGCTGAGGTCCTTCCCAATCTTCCTGGCTCTGGAACAGATTGATCTCCTAGCACGATCTCTCCAGGTTTTTAACCTCCTGTAGATAGGCCGTTTCATCGTTGTTGGACATCAGGCCTACCACAACAGTGTCGTCAGCAAACTTGCTGATGGTGGTGGAGTGGTTAAGTGGCCACACAGTCATATCTGTACAGTGAGTACAGCAGGGGGCTCAGCACACAACCCTGGGGAGCTCCAATGCTGAGGGTGAGGGTGGATGAGGTGTGTTTGCCCACCCGTACGGCTTGTGGTCTGTCTGTCAGGAAGTTGGAGATCCATTGACACAGCGGCAGGCACAGTGGCAGGATCCCAGGACCTCCAACTTAGAGGTGAGCGTGAATGGAATTATGATGTTGAACGCTGAACTGTAGCCCACAAACAGCATTTTTGCAGAATTCCCTTTTCTGTAGTCCAAGTGGCTCATCCTTGTGTGAAGATTAGCAATGGCGTCCTCAGTAGAACGGTTCTGGCTGTACAGGAACTGTAGAGGATCCAGTGTGTCTGGTAGTGATGCAGTCTATGACAAGCCTTTCAAAGCACTTCATCACTACTGAGGTCGGGCTACAGGGTGGTAGTCGTTGAGGCAGGCGGGCTGGGGCTTCTTCGGGACAGGAACAATGGTGGACTGTTTGAAGCATGAGGGGACCACAGACTGGTCCAGGGAAAGGTTGAATATCTCGGTGAACACCAGTGCTAGTTGCTCAGCGCAGGCTTTCAGAACCCGACCTGTGATGCCATCTGGTCCTGCTGCCTGTCTGGTATTCACTCTACTGAATGCCCTCCTCACGTCATTCTCCGAGACGGTGAACGTGTTTACCTCTTCGGCTCCAGCTAAGGGCCCAGAAGTGGTGGTAGGATTTGATCCTATGACCTTCCGATCCAAAGCCCAATACCTTAACCACTGAGCTTCCACCTACTCAGTTTTAGCATGTTACTGATCTTCTTTTAGCCTTGGCATCTTTGTGGAGAGCAACAATTCTAATTCTTAAATTCAGAGACTCTTTACCATGAGGTGCCATGTTGAACATCCAGTGGTCAGTATGAGGGAATTGTACATAAAGCACCAAATTCTAACTGCTCTAATGCAAGATACACAAATTTGTATGATCCTGTCAAGCTGACAAAAACATGATGAATAGGACATGTAGCTTTGCATGGCTACACGGCATACAGTGATCATGTATTGTAGAAATAAGTATTACCATTACTGATTTTAAAATAGCAATTAAATTCTCTTCAATTCAGTTTTATTTGTATAGCACATTTAAGCGAAGATATTGTCCCAAAACAGCTTTAGAGCAAGAAATATATAAGGAATATAAATTTCAGCGTCATAAATAAGTCTCTATAAGTTTAGTCCTAACAAGTGTGCGATTGGCGACAGTAGCAAGGAAAAATTCCTTGAAATAGTTTGTTTCAACACAATGTGTTTACGTTGTAATGGAAAAAATATGATGCTCTGCAATTTAATATGGTACAAATCACTTTTATTTTTTGGGTTCAGACAGACAGCCAATCATAAATTTACTCAAGTGTTTTCTGACTTCTAACCCATTCACAAACACGCCTTTGTAGTGAAAAAAAAAAAGATAAAAAAATCCAGACGTTTTTCCTATTCTGTCTGCAGGAAGATGCAGCTCTACCTCTGCCATGTTAATCTGTACTCTATGTGACTCTCAGGACACGCCTCAGTGTTGTAAGTTTTAGTGTTGTAGCAGCAGTGGTGCTGAGAGAACGCGTTCGAAAAAGATTAGCGAGAAGATACCAATCTACATATTAAATATTGGTCACTTTCTAAATAATAAAAGTATAGAACATGTAATAATTAGATATAAATAAATATTTTTTTACTATGCAAATATATAAAAAATGATGCATCGTGATACAGATGCCAACTCTCACTTTTTTAAATGAATGCATCATACATAGATATACTGTGTGTGTGTGTGTGTGTGTGTGTGTGTGTGTGTGTGTGTGTGTGTGTGTGTGTGTGTGTATGTTATATATAGAATATACATTACACATTAGAGTAGAGGGTAACTAGATGCTTGTATAAGAGCTGGCCACACAAAGCTCCCTACAGGCTGAAGCTGTTTCATGCAAGTTGGAGGTGCAACAAAATTCTTGGTGTGGGCTGGAAAAATGACAGATGTATTTTTAACTCACCCTGAAGAGGACTTATATAATTGACACCGAAGCTTTGGATTTGTATGAAATTGAATTACCCTCATTGTCATATACAGGTTGAGATGGAGTGGTGCCGTTTTAAATGGTCTGTTGCACGATGTAAAACAGATATTGTCCTTTCCTCAGGAACAACACTGCCGTGAACTCCAAAGTCATTGCTGTGACGATGAGACCGGAGCCCAAAATCAAAGAAGCTCAGATGGAGATCGAACTTGCTCATTTGGCCAATGTAAGCAGCTTCTCTGGAATGCACTGAGCTTATCAACTTCATTTTGTGTTTGTTGCTGAATTGATCTGTAGTACACATTTGACTTGGGATTTAAGCAAAGGTTAGATTTTATGATGCATTCCCAAATGGTGAAGCAAGTCTAAAACGAGAAAGCGCAATGACTCAACTAAAAGAATAAATAGTAGCCTGGTTTGCCAAAAGATAAAAATATGCTCATGGTGTGTATTTAGTTTATAAGACCTAAAAGCAAATCTGCAGTGAATAACTCAGGGGGAAAGTCCATTTGTAGATCAACCGCATTTAATTTGTTTCCTTTTTTAATAAATGAGACAATTGCTTTTGTCCAATCGCTTCCTCCAATGTGAACTATGAAAACATTTTTAGTATAGAAAATTTAGCAAATTTGCCTTTTATACCAAATATATTGATTCGATTTAAAGTAAAGGAGCTGTGGGGACTCGTTACTCTGTACTGACTCTACTGAGAAAATCATTTTGGGCAACAGAAATTCATTGCATCGCTTGATACATATTAACAAACGGAATAAAGAAAAATGGCCACTTCTACAATTTCTCCTTAAAGTATCTGAACATAAGCAAAATGAAATAAAATGTATTATTTGGTTTAGACAAAATACCTGTCAGTAAGACAGTTCCAAAGAGATTTTATTGTATTTATGTCCTCATGCTGATAATACAAGCATGTATTTTATTGTCTCTTAATACCCACATAAAGAAGAATTTTTTGTCTTTGTCTTTTAGGGAACAATGAACCCATTTTGCGTTCTCTGGGACAACAACGCCATGTAAGTATATCTCCAAAAAAACAATAAAAAAAAAACTGCAAAAATTAGTAAGGCTACAGTTAGAAATTGTGCTTTGACCTTAATCACAGGTCAATCTGTTTACACTAGTACTATCTAGTAGCAACTTGCAATACTAGATAGCATTTGCTTATTGTATATAGAGTTAAAACAAAAATAGCGCTAATTCAAAGTGGCATGAAACAACAATATTTTACATTTTCATATGTATTTAAGGATAATCGTGGCAGAGCATTCATAAGTCAGCAAATTCCACAATGATTAAAATATAAATGACAAGACGAGACAAGAGAAACCAAATATATATATTTTTATTCCCTAAATCTGCCAAAAAGATGTGAATTTGTGACTCCAGTTACAAATAATAGTATAGTACTGAAAATTCAGTGTATGTAGACGTGTATTTTAAACAAGATGCACAGTATATATCTTTTTTTTTATTTGCTTGCAGCTTTTGTCCAAATTCTTAAAAAGTTACAAAATATTTATGATATTGTAGGCATTAGAAATGTCTGCCCTCACTTTTTGGTCATTGATTCAAAAAAATACATACAAATACATGCATACAGTATCATTTTGATTAATTGGATCAGCCACATTTGTATTACCTAAACCAGTGACTGTTTCATCTATACGTATTACAACCACCTTTCTTAAATTTTTTTAGCAATAACAGTAATTTTTTGTAACAATTTCTAACATTAGATTTATATATTTTCCACATTGCTATCTTCTCTATCATATTCTACTACACTTATTTCTGTTCTGATTCCATTTCCACATTATCATGCACTTTTCTGCAAATCTCAGCTTTTAGAAATGAAACAATGAGCTTCTGCAGCAGGACTGTTAGGCCAACCAAGCCCATTCTATTATAGATAAGAAAATAGAGAAAGCACATTTACTAAATTAAATTTTCATTGAATTTGGAACACTTCACTTGGCTCCCTCTTGTATCTTTTCTGAGATGTATTGTAGACCGGCAGTATTAATAACGTGAACCAATAAGGAATGGTCTGCTACAGTGAGAAGTCGGGTAATATTCATGTGCGTTTTTTTGTTGTTGTTTTTTTAGCAGTATTGTGTTATTGCTTCATCCAAATGTTCTGCATTTCAGGTACATTTATGATCTGTTTGTCGTTTGTTCTTGAACTTGCTTCTCTGCATAATGTAGTGCATAATGACACAACTTAGAGTTTCATATCAAAGTGTACTGACTGAGAGAACAGGGCAGAACAAGCTATACGGTATATAAAATATTAGCTATAAATATATATTGTAAAAAAAAATTTGTAGCAAAGAGCAAAATCTTGTATACAAAAGTGACAAATTGTATATAGATTCATCATTTACATACAGTAACCCAAGCAGCATTAGCCTGACTGAGAATAACTAGAAAGTATTACGTAAGTTTGATTCAGTTGCCCCGGAGCAGATGGGGTTATGGGTCTTTCTGAATAGCCCAATAATGAAAGCTTGACAATGCTGGGACTTGAACCCCTGGCCAACAAATCAATAACCTGGACCATTGAGCCACCATTGTCAATATGTTTCAAAACAAAAGCGAAACATGTAAATATGGATGGATGAAGATGTGCCCATATACATATAGTCCAAATCACATACATACAGATTATTCAGATCTCCTTAACAAAATGCAGCACATATCATAGAACTTACAAAAAACTTTTGCTAAGCTTTTTTCAAATTACCTTATTTCAGTTTTCTGAATTCTGCAATCGCAAATTCTCTGCTTATCTTCCCTGCGTTACAATATTGAATCCTATTGCCACTTTTTATAAACCGTTCAAGCATAACATTATGACCTTAAAACATAATGAGCGGTGATTTATTAGGCAGCAAGTGAACATTTTGTCCTCTAATTGTTAAAAGCGTGTTAAAAGCAGGAAAAATGGGCAAGTGCAAGGATTTAAGCGAGTTTGACAAATTGTGACGTCTAGACGACTGGATCAGAGTCAAAACCGCAGCTCTTTGGGATGTTCCCGGTCTGCAGTGGTCAGTACCGATATAACCCTCCTCTACACTTGACCAAACCATCTCTCTCACCTTGTCTCAAAAACGTCCTACCTGCCCGGTCTTAAACTCGTGCCTAATCCTGTCCATCCTCTTCCCTCTGGATCTTCACATCTGCCACCTTCAGCTCCGCCTTCTGTCTTTTTGCCGATAGATTCTATATAACCTTCATTTCATTTACAACTTTATCCTGGTTGCAGTGGATAAGTTGAGCAAAGTTGAACAAAACCTTTATGTCCTCTGAAACCAGAACTTTCTGTATTGAGTTTCTACATCATGATACAATGAAATATACTTTGTCATATACTTCGGCTGTCACTCACTACAAGTTAATATATTTGAAACAAAAATGAGAACAATCTATACAAATACTATAGTCAACCAAATGGTGCTACAATATGTTTACTCCACTACAAGAAAACTGTCACTGAATATTTGACTTATATTGAACGTAGGCTCAAAGATGCACCAAAGATGCACTAGTCCTCAAAACAGTTGATCTGTAAGGTTTTATTTCCTAAAATACAAATCAAATTGTACGCCTCTTAACCAAGATACAACACAACATCCTCTTCACCATACAGAATTAAACAAAGATAAAAGATGGCTTAAAAATTGAAAAAAGACTTATAGGACCAGGATGTTACAAAAGAGAAGAAGCGTTAGTTGTAAATGGACAAATACAATGAAAGTAAATAATTTGAGATAAAGTAAAAAAGAATATTCAGAGCGTGATTTGATGCAGCTCTCAGTCTCAGAAAGGGGTAATATTTTTATTAAACTTCAACAAAAGCTGGTTCTCAAAGTTCGTTTGGAAGGAAAACGAGGCCAGCGGCGCTAAAGCGTCGCTCACAGGCAGCAGATGCGGGTAGGGGATTGTTGAAGGTGCAAAATGTAATTGGTAACAGTTGTTGTCAATCAAATATTGTCATATATTGAACAGTTATGTCCGGAATCATAAATGTGTTTGGGTGGAGAGTCAAAGTTGCGTATATCTTTGATACTCTAAAACTAGAAAGTAACCAACTAAATTACTTAGGGACAATAACAAAGTACATTAATTTAAATACTTTACACCACTGGAAACCACAGATAGACCTTTCCCCTCTCTTTATAGACTCACAGACTGATCACATCTGGAGAAAGGGAAAGGTTTTACCTCATTGACAGGTTTAGCATTTTGGAAAAATGTTATGTCTACCCGGGGCTGAGCACAGCTCCACACAGTCTTCTATTCTGTGTGACGTTTTATTCTGTGAGATCCTATTTTTATATGGCTTAAAGAACATGAGGACTATTCCACAGAGCATTGGCAGAGCATGCATTCACCAGAATCCATCATGGTACCACAATGTGTTAAATGTGTTGTTGTTTGTTTGCTATGAGCCTGTAACCTCCAGCATCCGTTTGCACTCCTGTGGTATTTCCTGGATTGTCCCCTAGATTATGTTACATGGGCCGCTTGTCCGTATTGTTACAAACATTCCCTAGTGCCCTTTTATTTAACTCCCATGGTGATGCTCAGAACACAAACGGTCCAACTACTGCTCCAAAAACCACATTGTTCTGCCTCAGGAGCATTAGAGCACAAGAGTACATGAAACACGTGCTTTAACAACACATAAAAACCAAAAGCTATTAAAATGGGAGATGGTGGACGTTACAGTTCTTATGGAATATGAAAGAAATTACGTGCTTTTCAAACCAAGCTTTAGAACAATACATGTCAATTTAAAAATTATAATAGTTTGGTGATACCTTATCACTTTGTTTGTTCCATAGATGTAAATTACTGCCTAATTCT